>NC_136261.1:361137380-361372380 GCF_964187855.1 Myxine glutinosa | reverse complement strand
GGTCCAATCGCAGACGTCCCGACGAAGGCTGTGCCAGACGAATCGCGCCGACACCTGCTTCTGGGAAGCTTTCCGGCCCGGGTGGGAAAGGCCGTGGAGGGAGGCGAAGATGCGGCGTTGCCAGGTGACGGGCACGATGGGGCGAGGCTGGCCTTGGGAGACGTCGCAGAGCAGGACAGTGTCCGCGAAGGGGATGTCGGCCAGGCGGCGGCCCGTGTCCGCCGCCCGGAGTGCTTGCACCGTGGTGTCGGTGGTTTGGTCCGCCGCCATAAGCGCAAAGTCCACGCCCAGGTGGACCGCGTTCGCGCTGGCCCGGGAAAGACAGTCGGCCACGGCGTTGTTTTTGCCGGCGACGTGCCGGATGTCCATGGTAAACTCCGACACGGCGGAGAGGTGGCGCTGTTGGCGGGCCGACCACGGCTCCATGACCTTGGCCATTGCGTAAACCAACGGCTTGTGGTCGACGAACGCCGTGAAAGGTCGGCCCTCCAGGAGGTGGCGGAAATGTCGGACGGCCAGGTGTAGACCGAGGAGCTCATGGTCAAACGTGCTGTATTTGAGCTCGTTCGGCCGGAGCTGCCGGCTGAAAAAAGCGAGTGGCTGCCAAACCCCGTTCACCCATTGCTCATGTATGGCGCCCACCGCGTAGTCGGAGGCATCCGTGGTGAGGGCGATGGGAGCGTTGAGCACCGGATGAGCGAGCAGTGTTGCGTCGGCGAGGGCCCGCTTTGAGCTTTGGAAGGCCGCGTCCATTGCTGCGGACCAGGCGATGTCGTGCTTGGCCGGCTTGCCCCGGAGGGCTTCGTAGAGGGGCCGCATGAGTTGAGCAGCGCGGGGCACGAAGCGGTGATAAAAATTCACCATTCCCAGGAATTCCTGCAGGGCCTTTATGGTGCGGGGACGCGGGAACGTGGTGATGGCCTCGACCTTGGTTGGCAGCGGCATGGCCCCGTTCTTGGTGATGTGGTGGCCCAAAAAATCAATGGCCATCGTGCCGAAGTGGCATTTGGCCGGGTTGACGATGAGGCCGTGCTTGCTGAGGCGCCCGAATAGTGTTCGGAGGTGGAGGAGGTGCTCGGCCCGGGACGTGCTGGCGACGAGGATGTCATCCAGGTAAACGAAAAGGAACGGCAGGTCACGCAGCACGCCGTCCATCAAGCGCTGGAACGCCTGAGCCGCGTTCTTGAGACCAAACGGCATCCGTAAGAATTCGAATAAGCCGAACGGCGTGATGACTGCCGTTTTAGGGACGTCGGCCGCCCTGACAGGTACCTGGTGATATCCCCGTATGAGATCAATTTTCGAAAAAATGACCCGTCCCGCCAGACGGGCAGAGAAGTCTTGGATGTGTGGGATCGGATACCTGTCAGGGGTGGTAGCGTCGTTAAGGCAGCGGTAGTCGCCACATGGGTGCCAGCCGCCCCCTGGCTTTGGGACGATGTGTAGTGGCAAAGCCCACGTGCTATCGGAGCGCCGCACGATGCCGAGGTGTTCTAAAGCGTCGAACTCGGCTTTGGCCACGGCGAGCTTGGCTGGGTCGAGGCGGCGGGCTCTGGCGTAGACCGGCGGGCCCGTGGTTGGTATGTGGTGCTCGATCCCATGCCGTACTGCGACGGCCGAAAACGTCGGCCACGTGAGGGCCGGGAACTCCCTGAGCAGGCGAGCAAACTCATTCGCCGCCGGGAGGGCGCATGCCAGCTCGTTCGGCGCGGAGCTGCTCAATGTGCATACCAGGGAGCTGAAGGTTTCGGCGTTGATTAAACGACGCCGTTGGACGTCCACCAGCAGTCCGTGTGCGCAGAGTAAGTCGGCGCCTAGCAGAGCCATGGGCACGTTTGCGGTTACAAACGTCCAAGCAAAGCGTTGGCCGCCGAAGCAGAGGGTGACGTTGCGTGGGCCGAAGGTGCGGATGGCCGATCCGTTGGCCGCAACCGAGGAGGGGCCGCAAACCGCGGACTGCCTGTCCTGGTCAGAGGCGGGTATGACGCTCAGTTGGGCGCCGGTGTCGCACAGGAAGCGCCGTCCGGACGCTTTATCCATGATGAACAGTAAGTTGCCCGTGTGGCCGGCGCTCATGGCTGGTAATGAACGCCGGCCCGGCCGTTTCCCGGCCTGCCGAAGGTGCACGGGGGGTCGGCATGTCCGGGCCTTCTGTCCAAACCTGGCATGATAGTAACACCACGCTTGGTCAGGTGGAGGCCCCGGTCGTCGTGCTGGAGGTGGTCGGCTCGGTGTAGCGGCCGCCAATTGCGTCGGCAGTTCGGTCGTCGACCGTGCCGGGTGCTCGTGCGCCATGGGTGTTGCGTCGGACGGCGGTGGGCCCCAGGTCGCTGCTGCGATGCGCTGGCCTGCGGCGGAGATCTTGTCGGCTTCCCTGGCAAGGGCACGGGGATCCGTGATCGTCGTGCTTGCCAGGGCGAGGCATACCGGGCTAGGCAGCTGACGGAGGAACAGCTCCCGGAACAGGAATGCCGGAGAGTGCTCGCCGAGCAGCGAAAGCATGTAGTCCATTCGCTCGGAAGGGCGCGTGTCGCCGAGCTCGGGCAGGTCGAGCAGGCGCCGTGCGCGTTCCGCCGATGGGAGGGCGAAAGCGTCGAGGAGGAGCTTTTTAATCGCGCCGTATTTGTCAGCGGCTGGCGGGCTCTCGAGGAGGCTCAGGGCGCGGGCCGCGGTGGCTGAACCGAACGCTGCTACCACATGGTGGAAGCGGGTGTCGTCGGCCGTGATGCCTCGCAGGGCGAACAGGGAGTCCGCCGGTGCGAACCAAACCGCCGCGTGAGCCTCCCAGAAGGTAGGCAGTTTAAGGGCCACTGCCGTGTCCATGTCGGTAGGTCACCAATGAAGGAGCTCGGGTTCCCACGTCGATCGGAAGAATGGACGCGACAAAAATCTGGAATTCGTCCGAGTTGCTTTATTCAAACAAAACACTCAGGTACTCTGAAAAGCCCGTTTATCGGGCAGCAATATATATACACACATTATCCCAGAGCGTTTGCCCAGGAAAGGCGAGAGGGGGGCGTGGCCGAGCGGCCTGGCAAGTTGAGGGCGAGCCTGCCCGGGCATGCCCGGGAGTCCCGACCGAGGCCTGGCAAGTTGAGCGCGGGCCTGCCTGGGCGTCCTGGACGAGCCCGGCATGGTGATCGCTCCGCGTCCTTGATAGGTGCAAGGCGATTGTGAAAACCCAGCGGTAGCCGCTACATCACACTCTTAGTTTCATTCATAGCCAAAGTTCTGAACTACTTGTATAGACGAGGTGGATTTATGGAAAAAGGCCATGTATAAGCTTCTAGGTGCATTTTGGGGTAAAAAGTTGTGAAGTTAAAGTAAAAGAGCTGCATGTACATGATATATAAATGCTTGTTCAAAGAAATTGTCCAAATATGGCAATTTGGCGGCCATTTTGTTTATGCTAATTCGAAGGTCAAAAACTCAAAATTCGGCTCAGGACCCGGGTTAATCGAATTCAGCATACCCTAGTTATGTTAAAAAGTGAGGTTCCCACCTTTTACCCAAAAATGCACCGAACATTCACATTTCTCAGAAATCCGTCGTCTAGCACCACCCATGGTGAAATGATGATGCAACATCGGGAGGCGGAGGTTTAATTTGTCTAAAAAAAAGAGGACAAAAATATCCTGCTTGTGATATAAAATTTGGCATCAACATTATGCATGCCTGTTCTCTCCTCATTCCAAAAGTCTGTGTTGTGCTTTTTAAACGCAGAATGGGAAGCGGCTGCCGTAAACGGGAGACAGATGAACCCACGGACAGGCACCATGGTTCGCCATGTATAGCAGATAACTTCCCTTTCAAGGAACTTCAACACAGAATGAGACCATTCAGCTCATCAAGCCTTGCAATGGTTGACATTCGACTTCGCGACAAGCAGGCCATATCGGGGGCTGTGCATGGCAGGGGTCGATTTGAAAAGTGGAAGACAAATCACCTTTGGCTACAGGTTAATGCCAGCGGATCAGTAATTTCTTCCATTTGTTCTGAAATTTGGGGTCTGGGACCTCATACAAAAGGCAGTTTAAGAATAGACCAAGCTTTTGTCAATGGCATTACAACAACGCCAGCGAAAAAATGTAACGATAAAATTAGTGAACATGGTGAATGGAAGTCTCATATAAAATGTGAAGACATAATGTGAACCAGAAAAAAGCAGGCTGTAGAGAGTGGTAATGAAAACAGTGCTGAAGTGTAGAGAAATCTAAATAAACTAAAACAATGTGACTGTATCGCCTATATAACCACCGTTTAGATGGTTATATAGGCGACTACAGGATGATACAGGATAGGATGATACAAAGGCGACTGTATCGCTTATATGCCTCCGCATATTCCCACAACGGGTATATACCCTCGTTCACTGTCCTAAAAATAAACAAGTTTGATTTAAATCCCTTCAGCTGTTTTCAAGTATCACATTTTTACCAGCCATGACAGGTTTCATATCGATCGGTGAAGCAGTTTCAGGGAAGGGAATTTTTTAAATATCGGCTTTCAAGCTAATATGGCTGCCATACCACATGGCATATGACCTTTAAAATGTACACTACACTCTGCATTTGTATGGGAAGGGGATCATGTTTAGTGAAGTTTCATATTGATCAGATAAGGTTTGTTTTTATATTCAAGACTCGCAGAAGTACCCGGCATTGCCGGGCGGGGGAGGGGAGGGGAACGGGGGGGAGGGGAACGGGGGGGGGATGGGAGGGGAACGGGGGGGAGGGTAGAAGAGTGGGAGGGGGAGGGGAAGAGGGGGGGATGGGGAGGGTGAGGGATGGGAGGGGGTGGGAGGGGGGAGAGGGGGAGGGGGGAGGGGGGAGGGAAGGGGGGAGGGGGGGATGGGGGAGGGGAGGGGGGAGGGGAGGGGGAAGGGGGTAGGAGGGGAGGGGGGAAGGGGGAGGGGGAGGGGGAGGGGGAGAGGGGAGAGGGAAGAGGGGGGATGGGGAGGGTGAGGGATGGGAGGGGGAGGGGGAGGGGGTGGGAGGGGGGGGTGGGGGAGGGAAAGGGGGGAGGGGAGGGATGGGAGGGGGAGGGGGAGGGGTGGGAGGGGGAGGGGGGACCCGGCAGAAGTACCCGGCATTGCTGGGTGGGGGAGGGGAGGGGAGGGGAGGGGGAAAAGGAAGGGGGAGGGGAGAAGGGGAGGGGGTAGGGTGGAGGGGGGAAGGGAGGGGGGAGGGGGAAGGGGGAGGGGAGGGGGAGGGGGAGGGGGAAAGGGAGGGGGAGGGTGAAAAGGGAGGGGGAGGGGGAAAAGGGAGGGGGAGGGGGAGGGGGAAAAGGGAGGGGAAGGGGGAAAAGGGAGGGGGAGGGGGAAAATGGAGGGGGAGGGGAGAAGGGGAGGGGGAGGGGAGAAGGGGAGGGGTAGGGTGGAGGGGGGTAGGGTGGAGGGGGAAGGGAAGGGGGATGGAGGGGGGAGGGGGAAGGGGGAGGGAAGGGGATGGCCAGTCAACAATGACGTTGCAGTTCTCATGGTCGGAGAGCAGCACAACAATCGGACATAGTCCTGCATATTCGCAACAGCACGACGCGGATTTTGGAGACTCACCGATCCTGTGACGTCCTCCAGTACCGGCGTTGCCGGGCGGGGGAAGGGAGACCGTACATTCCAAACCTGTACATTCGCCCTCTCGACTCAAGCTCACTCGGACAAAAGCCTCGCACAAATTACACCGTGAAGGCCCAATGGTCATGTCTATGCCACAAATCACAGGTGCACTGAATTGAAAATACTAGGGCATGCCCGTACTATATATAAGCTAGGACGTGCCCGTACGTGGGTGCCCGTTCCTTGCCAAAAAAAAAAAATAATAATAATTTGTGTAGGGGTGTGTGTGTGTAAACATCCTAGGGCGTGCCCGTACGTGGGTGCAAAAAAACATGCGTGCAAACAACAACAACAACAAGAAACTTTGAAACCACGTGGCAGTAACGACCACAGAACCCCCCCCCCCCTCTATTTACATGAATGGTTTGGTCCATTCGCAACGACCACAGAACCCCCCCCCCTCTATTTACATGCAATGGTTTGGTCCATTCGCAACGCCAAAGCGAACGGCGAACGGCTAAATCGCCATAGCTCGGTAAGTACTTGTCCGATTAATTTCAAACCTTGAAAAGGCACATCCTCGGGTCCTCAGCAATATACCTGGCAAGTTTAAAGTATATCGGACCCGTGGTTGTCGAGAAACAGCGGTCACAGACAAACAAACAAACGTACAAACGTACAAACGTACAAACAAACACACAGAGATTACTGGAATTATAGATAGATATAGAATGCTCATACTCCGTGAAAAGTGAAGCCGCCGTGTCGCCATCTTGGTCAGCACGACTTGACCAACTCGCTTCGCGGATCTCGTTTTGTGCGGCAATAAACTGCTCCAATCGGTTACGGAAGGGTTTTGGAAAGACGTTTCACAGCTGTTTCAAAGACATTTAATTCATATCGCACAAAATCGTTACAAAACACGATCACATAAAAGGTGAAAAAACGTGTGACGTGTGACGGGATGAAACATCACGTGATCGCTCTGAGCGAATCAGTCTGGCGGCGGTAATGGAACATCACGTGATCGCTCTGAGCGAATCAGCGAGCTGCTCTGGAACCGGCTGAGATTAGCAGGTACTTCGCTGAAATGCGCTGAGGTAAATATGAATAAAAAATATGGATCGTCAAATATTTTGAGTTCGGCCATGTTCGTCCCAGGCTCAATGGCCATGTCTATGTCAAATATCAAGCACGTCAGCCTCTCCGTTTAGGAGTCTATCGGTAACATTACACACACACACACACACACACACACAAACTGTGTTTTATAAAAGACTAGCAGAAGTACCCGGCATTGCCGGGCGGGGGAGGGGAGTGGGTGGGGGAAGGGGAGGGGAGGGGAACCGTGGGGGGGGGGGGGGAGCGAGCCCCTTGGCAAAGCGAGCGATTTTTTTTTTTCATCGTCATAGCGTCATAGCGTTCATAGCGTCATAGCGTTCATAGCGTCATATCGATTATCGTTCATAGCGTCATAGCGTTCATAGCGTCATAGCGATTTTTTTTTTTCATAGCGTCATAGCGTCATAGCGGTCATAGCGTCATATCGTTCATAGCGTTTCATCGCGATTTTTTTTTTCATAGCGTCATAGCGTTCATAGCGTCATATTGTTCATAGCGTTCATAGTGTCATAGCATTCATAGCGTCATCACGTGCGTCATAGCGTTCATAGCGTCATAGCGATTTTTTTTTTCATAGCGTCATAGCGGTCATAGCATCATATCGTTTCATAGTGTCAAAGCGATTTTTTTTTTCATAGCGTCATAGCGGTCATAGCATCATATCGTTTCATAGTGTCATCGCGATTTTTTTTTTCATAGCGTCATAGCGTCATCGCGTTCATAGCATCATATCGTTCATAGCGTCATTGCGTTCATAGCGTCATAGCGTCATCACGTGATCGCTCTGAGCGAATCAGCGCCCACCTGCTCTGATTCTGTTGATTCCGTGCGCTGAAATGCGCTGAGGTAAATATGAATTAAAAATATGGATCGTCAAATATTTTGAGTTCGGCCATGTTCATCCCAGGCTCAATGGCCATGTCTATGCCAAATATCAAGCACGTAAGCCTCTCCGTTTAGGAGTCTATCGGTAACATTACACACACACACACACACACACACACACAAACTGTGTTTTATATATATAGATGGCTGCCAAACCACGTGACCTACGACATCATCATATGCAATAGTGGCGTTAAAATGACATTTGTAAAATTTCACATCAATAGGGTACGTGATTTCAGAGATATAATTATTTAATATTTTCCTTCAATCCAATATGGCTGCCACACCATGTGATTAATGATGTTTTCGTAATCATCTTTTAATCACAATGCCTAGTCAATGGCACATGTAAAGTTTCAAGTCTCTTTTGGGTCTCACCATCTGCCATGATCTTTCTTGGGAAAACCACATTTCCAAGCTGGCCTCCAAAGCCAGTCGCCGACTGGGCATCCTCCCGTCGTGCGAAGTCCTTCCTAGGCACACCTGAGCTCCTCACCACAAACAAGGCTTTCATCCGCAGCTCAATGGAATACTGTTCTCCCCTATGGGCTGGTGCTCCTGCCTCACACCTGGCTCGGCTTCACGCTGTTGAATCCAAAGCTTTCAGAATCATTGGAATCTCCCGCGATAAAGCTATCTCTGAGGGCCTTTCACTCACTCACCGCAGGCAGGTAGGTGGTCTTTCTGTCTTCTACCGACTCCTCTCCGGCCTTGCTCCCCCAGCTCTCTCTGTGCTCTGTCCCCCAAATATTCCTACAGGTCGCACAAGATCTGCCTGCAACCCTCTTATGGTTAAACTGCCGAAATCTCGGCTCTCTGCTCACCTTCACTCTTTCATTCCTCTTTTCTCCCGCCTCTGGAACAAACTCCCACACTCACTTCAATCACACTCCTCCCTCCAGGTCTTCAAAACAGCTGTTCACCACCATCTCTTATCTTCCCCCATCCAAAACCTTGATCTTTTCTACCCCCACTAATTCACCCCAGATCCACCTTGTTTGAAATTCCAACTTCTTTCCTGGAAGTCTTGGCAGTGTCCATATGTTTTATACCTCTCCCACCTCCCCCCAAGCCCTCTCCCTCCCACAGTTCTCTCGATGTCCCTGCTCTCAAATGATGTGTTTGTGTCCTTCCCCCCTCTCTCCCGCATCTTGTCTACCGCTCCCCTTATTTTGTGTTTTATGTGTCGGTTTGACTTTTTGTGTGATTAATGCTTAACCGAAAAAAATATATTGCTGGTCTCTGGTCAGACCAAAGTTCCAGAATTGATGCGGCGATGTGTTTGTTTTTTTGGAAAAGCATGGATTGCACATATAAAAGTGTTGTTTTTTGTGTCCTCGTGCCTTGCGGTCCTCCTCATCTGCCGTGGCGCCGTCCAGAGAGAAATTAAAGGCAGCCAATGGGACAGGTCGGCCTTTTTGTAAATAATGAACACAAGCTTAATAAGTTATTTTAAAATGTATTTATTCTGAAAATCATTAAGTTCTTCAAGCATATTATAGACTGCCATTTCGTTCTCGAGATCGCCTCGCCGTACATCAAACATTTCAATGCGTCGATCGCGTGCGTCAACACTGCCGAAGATTGCCGAAGCATTTGAATGCTGAAAAAATGGCGCATGCGCAAATGACTACACCCCTGGACCAATCTTCGTGTACGGGATGACGCTGCATGTGTATCAAAGCCGCGCATGTGCAGATGGGCTGTATGGTGTGGTTCAAATCGGCGCATGCGCAGCTGGGCTAAACGGCTAACGCGGAGGGCACTTGAATCCATGCCGATGGTCTCGCACGATCTCTTCTCCCAGTCCACTAGATTATCACAGACAACTAAAGGACAAACGAGATAGGATCCAGGCCTAACTAACGAGACCAATCGCAGCTCTCTAGGCCTTCTGGTTGCTTCACACGAACCCAACAAAGAACGTCTTCGTTTAAATAAATGACAATATCCAGCCGATTGGATTCATGACGGCACACAAAACTACTCATATTTTTTTTGTTTTGTTGTTGTTGTTGTTGTTGTTGTTGTTGTTGTATACAGAGTCGGGGCTCGTGAAAGAGCTAACATTTATCAAACAAACAAATCAAACAAACAAGCAAACAAAGTATATAAAAAGGGGAGCGGTCGACAAGATGGGGAGAGAGGGGAAGCACACAAACAGGTTTTTTTTTTTTTTTTTTTTTTTGTATACTGAATCGAGGCTCGTGAAAGAGCTGACATTTACTTCACAAACAAATCAACCAGACAAACAAAATATATAGTGGGGCGGCTTAGCCCAAATATTCAAAAGAATTGTGCATTTTGTGATACAAGCACCAAATTTGGCACAAATGTACATTAATATGTTGCGAACATTTTCAGATATTGGGCCACTTGAAATTCCGTAATTTTTTTTTTCAAATTTTTTCAAATTTCGTAATTTCAAATTTTTCGGGTGACACCGTCACAATTTCGGTCTTCGAGGCCGGCCGATAGGCAAAGTGTGACCGGAAGGGACGAGGTTCTCCTGACCACGTGGCCCTCGATCTGGGAAGCGAGAGGCATTCCATTAGTGGACGCGCCCCTCACGCCCGACTTTTGGGCGGCCCCGGCAGGCCGTTTGTTT
This sequence comes from Myxine glutinosa, assembly GCF_964187855.1. Classification (NCBI taxonomy): domain Eukaryota; kingdom Metazoa; phylum Chordata; class Myxini; order Myxiniformes; family Myxinidae; genus Myxine; species Myxine glutinosa. The sequence continues at coordinate 361,362,208 of NC_136261.1, read as the reverse complement.
GACGTTCCGTGACAGGCCCCGCACCCCCACCTCCGGGCCGACCGGAAGCTTGTGCTGAGTACATCATACCTGAACAACTCAGTGAGGCAGAACACAGCAGTGCACACCAGGGTGACCCCTTCAGTGCATAAACCAATTAACCTGTCCACTGCAGGGCATATAGAAATGAAGTTATTTTCTGCATATAATAATAATATAAGTTCAGTTCTATATAACAATTTCTGTTATCACCACTACCACTACAACTACCACGACTACAAGCTTTGTCTGGAATTTTGTGGACTAACAGACAAACAGACATACAGACAAGCTGGGATCAAAACATTACCTCCTTCCACCATTGAGTGTAGAGGTAAACATCATGGAAATTATATCATGCCCTAGATTTAATTCATGCTTACCCGTGTATTTGCTTCACTGGTTCACAAGGTCTTTTGCATACATGTAATTCAGACTCTCGTCTTCATTGCTGACCACACAATGTTCGCAACATATTAATGTACATTTGTGCCAAATTTGGTGCTTGTATCACAAAATGCACAATTCTTTTGAATATTTGGGCTAAGCCGCCCCACTATATCGGCCGGCCTCGAAGACCGAAATTGTGACGGTGTCACCCGAAAAATTTGAAATTACGAAATTTGAAAAAATTTGAAAAAAAAAATTACGGAATTTCAAGTGGCCCAATATCTGAAAATGTTCGCAACATATTAATGTACATTTGTGCCAAATTTGGTGCTTGTATCACAAAATGCACAACAGGTTTGCTATGCTGCTACACTAATATAAAAAGAGGGAGCGGAAGACAAGAGAAGGGGAAGCACACAAACACTTGAGAGCACACAACATTTAAGGGCAGGGAGATGTGTGGGAGGGAGAGGGCTTGGGGGGAGGAGACGTGGGAAGGGGGGGGGGGGGTGGGAGAAGTATAAAACACAAGGACACCAAGGACTTCCAGGACCAGGAGGTTTGCTCCAGGACATTTCCAGGACAATTCCAGGACATTTGAGAGCAGGGGCATCGGGAGATGTGTGGGAGGGAGAGGGCCTGGGGGGGGGGGGGGGGCAGGATAGGTATAAAATGCAAGGACACCAAGGACTTCCAGGAAAGAAGTCGACACCTCAAAAAGTGGATTTGGGGTGAAATTAGCGGGGGTAGAAAAGTTCAAGGTTTTGGATTGGGGAAGATAAGAGATGGTGGTGAACAGCCGTTTTAAAGACCTGGAGGGAGGACTGGGATTGAAGAGAGTGAGGGAGTTTGTTCCAGAGGCGGGAGAAAAGAGGAATGAAGGAGTGAAGGTGAGCAGAGAGTCTTGATTTTGGCAGTTTAACCATAAGAGGGTTGCAGGCAGATCGTGTGCGACCTGTAGGAATATTTGGGGGACAGAGCCCAGAGAGAGCTGGGGGAGCAGGCCGGAGAGGAGTCGGTAGAAGACGGAAAGACCACCAACCTGCCTGCGGGGAGTAAGTGAAAGGCCCTCGGAGATAGCGTCATTGCGGGAGATTCCAATGATTCTGAATGCTTTGGTTTCAACAGCGTGAAGACGAGCTAGGTGTGAGGCAGGAGCACCAGCCCAGAGGGGAGAGCAGTACTCCATTGAGCTGCGGATGAAAGCTTTGTATGTGGTGAGGAGCTCAGGTGTGCCAAGGAAGGACTTCGCACGACAGAGGATGCCCAGTCGGCGACTGGCTTTGGAGGCCAGCTTGGAAATGTGGTTTTCCCAGGAAAAATCATGGCAGATAGTGAGACCCAAAAGCTTGAGTGACAGAACTTCTTGGAGAGGATTATTCAGAAAATAGATGGGAGGGTTGTCCAGTCGGTCTTTTCGGAGAGACATCGTAAGAGTGTGAGATTTGTCAGGATTGAAAGACATGTTCCACTTGTTTGCCCAGACTGTGATTTTGTCCAGGTCTGCAGAGAGTGAGGAGGCTGCAGACTGCCGATCTGAGGGATGAGGAATGGAGCGGCAGAGAGTGGAGTCATCAACAAAGAGATAGAGAGGATTTTCAAGAGAGTCAGAGAGATCATTGATGAAGACCAGAAAAAGCACAGGGCCCAGAACACTGCCTTGGGGAACTCCAGCCTGAACAGGAAGAGGAGATGAGAGAAACCCATTCAGGGCCACACGTTGACTACGACTAGAGAGGAAGTCTGCCAGCCATGCATGGAGATTTCCATGGATAACAAAGGAGGAGAGTTTCGTGAGCAGAGCGGGGTGCCAGACCGCATCGAAGGCACGTGATATGTCGAGGGAGACAACTCCAATTTCCTGTTTGGCATTGAGGACCTCCATCCATTGTTGAGACAGCAGAAGCAGCATGTCCAGAGTAGAGTGACCTGGTCTGAAACCAAATTGATGATCAGAGATCAAGCCATTGGAGAAGAGGAAAGATTTCATATCCGAAGCAATGATGGATTCCATGACTTTGCTGATAATTGGGAGAAGGCTGATTGGTCTGTAGTTGCTAGGATCTGTTTTTGCACCTTTTTTGTGCAAAGCGGTGATGTTGGATGATTTCCAAGCAGATGGCAGTTGAACTTGAGCAAAAGAGAGGGTGAAGAGAACAGAGAGAGGGAGTGAAAGAGCAGAAGAACAGGATTTTAGGACCCGTGGGCTGATGCCGTCAGGTCCAGTTGCAGAATCAGAGTCGAGGGTTGACAGAAACTTTTCCACCTTGTCAGGAGGAAAGGACACGGAGTCCAGGAGCAGCTGGGTACGCCTGGGTACGGTGGGTACAGAGAGGGATGGATTTGGGACACAAGATTTAGAGGCAAACACAGAGTTGAGGCATTCAGCCTTTTCACGTGCGAGTCAGCTGTGTAGCCGTTTGAGGTAAGGGCGGGGATGGAGGGGGAACAAACACCAGAAACAGATTTGACCAGACGCCACCAGGATTTGGAAGAGGGGAGACAGATAAGATAGTTCGGTCTTGAGAACAGAGAGATATTGTTTCCTGGCTCTCCTGAGGGTGGACACACACTTGTTTCGGGCTTTGTGAAAGGAAATGAGATTTCCTTCCGTTGGATTTGCTTTCCAGGAGACGAAGGCAAGTTGTTTCTGGGCAACAGCCTCACCACAAGATTCCATGTACCCTGGACGGGAGGAAGGGTATGACAATTGAAGACGAGATGGGATAAATCTGTGCATGAGAGAGAGCAATTTACTTTGGAAGATTTCCCAGGATGAGTTGATGTCAGAGGTGGTAGCGATGGGAGACCAGTCCAGATGATTGATGGCTGCTTGAAGACCGTGCCAGTTGGCCTGTGTGAAATGCCAGACTCGCGACGCTGAGCAGGCTCCCTGAGAATGGTCAGAGAGATGTCCACTTTAACAAGCACATGATCAGATGAGCCGATTGGAGCAGAAGAAGAGCAGCTTTGAAACGTCCGTCTTTGGAACGGCTGGTTGGATTTGGACAAATTAAACATAGTTTTGTAGGGGAAAACCGTGCGCGAACGTCGATACCAATGGCGACCCTCACAGACCCGTATTCCCGATACAGCGTGCCGGCCCGGCAACATGCATACATTATATGGCTCCTCACGCTCGAAATCGCGTTTTCGGCGAGAACGTGACGTCACGGCTCACTTAATTGCAATTATCTCGTCTCGGTGCCGCCTCAAGTATACGCGATTACTTGAGGCGGCGCGGCAACGGCATTGTTTATGTTTAATGTTTTCTATAATTTATGATGTGCTCTATATTATATAGACGGCGCGCGCCGTTGTATGTACCGTTGGAAATTTGAAGAAAAAAAATGTTGACGCGCGAGGTCAAAATCGATGTGCACGCTGACCAGAGACCGAAAATATATATTTTTTGGCCTTAGCTCTTTCACGAGCCTCGATCTTGTATACAAAAAAAAAAGGCCAATCGACGAGAACGCGGGAATAATAATTGTGTCCGTTAAAGAAGACGAATCTCATTCCTCTCCCTCAACATTCTCTGAAAAGGATTTTATTCGGACATTTTATGCAGTCGATTTCCCCCAAGTTAACGATGCTTTAGAAATTGCTCGATGACCTTTTTGGATCATTTTTTGAAAACTCATAAAGGTGTTATCGACATCGCGGTGGGTGAGACGATACGTGCGGCGCTCCAAATGGCGTCCGTCATCCCTCTCAGACAAAATGATCGTGAGACGACATCGCGGTGGGTGAGGCGATATGTGCGGAGCTCCAAATGGCGTCCGTCATCCCTCTCCCTCTCAGACAAAATGATCGTGAGACGACATCGCGGTGGGTGAGGTGATATGTGCAGCGCTCCAAATGGCGTCCGTCAACCCTCTCAGACAAAATGATCGTGAGATGACATCGCGGTGGGTGAGGCGATATGTGCGGCGCTCCAAATGGCGTCCGTCATCCCTCTCAGACAAAATGATCGTGAGACGACATCGCGGTGGGTGAGACGATACGTGCGGCGCTCCAAATGGCGTCCGTCATCCCTCTCAGACAAAATGATCATGAGACGACATCGCGGTGGGTGAGGCGATACGTGCGGCACTCCAAATGGCGTCCGTCATCCCTCTCAGACAAAATGATCATGAGACGACATCACGGTGGGTGAGGCGATACGTGCGGCGCTCCAAATGGCGTCCGTCATCCCTCTCAGACAAAATGATCATGAGACGACATCGCGGTGGGTGAGACGATACGTGCGGCGCTCCAAATGGCGTCCGTCACCCCTCTCCCTCTCAGACAAAATGACCGTGAGACGACATCACAGTGGGTGAGGCAATACGTGCGGCGCTCCAAATGGCGTCCGTCATCCCTCTCAGACAAAATGATCATGACATGACATCGCGGTGGGTGAGGCGATATGTGCGGAGCTCCAAATGGCATCCGTCATCCCTCTCCCTCTCAGACAAAATGATCGTGAGACGACATCGCGGTGGGTGAGGCGATACGTGCAGCGCTCCAAATGGCGTCCGTCAACCCTCTCAGACAAAATGATCGTGAGATGACATCGCGGTGGGTGAGGCGATGCGTGCGGCGCTCCAAATGGTGTCTGTCATCCCTCTCAGACAAAATGATCGTGAGACGACATCGCGGTGGGTGAGGCGATACGTGCGGCGCTCCAAATGGCATCCGTCATCCCTCTCAGCCAAAATGATCGTGAGACGACATCGCGGTGGGTGAGGTGATACATGCGGCGCTCCAAATGGCGTCCGTCATCCCTCTCAGACAAAATGATCGTGACGACATCGCAGTGGGTGAGGTGATATGTGCGGCGCTCCAAATGGCGTCCGTCATCCCTCTCCCTCTCAGACAAAATGATCGTGAGACGACATCACGTTGGGTGAGGCGATACGTGCGGCGCTCCAAATGGCGTCCGTCATCCCTCTCAGACAAAATGATTGTGAAACGACATCGCTTCCCCAGTTCAAAACTGAGACTTGTGTGAAAATTCCGTTGCTTGGCTGAGATGTGTATGTTGAATGAGTTTGTTATAAAAAAAATCTTTTTAAATGACTTCATCGTGTTGTTTTCTTTCTTCGGAAGCTTAAAACCAACTTCAAGAACAAATATGTATTAATTGTACACGGCTCCTTTCCTATGCCATCTCCAGGCGCTGCATGACGTCATTGCCGGGCACCGAAGGGGGCTCGGTAATGACGCGTGCTGAAAGGGAGTACTCAGTTTTCACTCTGGTTGTTTTCTCGTTTTCTTTTTTGTTTGTTTTCTGGGTTGTCCAGCCGATATCTCAGCCATCCTTTGAGTTAGGAAGCTGAAATTTCGGCACAATAGTGAGCAAGTCCTTTGTCAAAAACGGTATTTTTTGTTTGTTGATTAATCAATTAATTGATGAGTTATTTAATTATTAGCGATTAATTAAGTACTTATACATTTACTTTATCTTCTGGCCATTATCTCAGGCACCTTTTGAGTTAGGAAACTGATATTTGGACATGCCAATGACCAAGTGATTTGGCTGTCAAAGCTATTTTTGATTTATTGATTAATCGATTAATCGATTAATTATTTAATTATTTGATTAATGACTAAAATTTTTTTAAAGTTAGATTCGGATGAAATGGTGGTGGTTTATGTGTTCTATTAGGCAATTGATTAATTATTTATTTTCATTATCAATTATTTATTGATTAATCAATTAATATTTTAATTTTTTAATTAATGAATTATTTAATTTCATTTCTAAAAGATACATCTTCGGATGAAGCACTAGTCGTTTAGTTATGCTATTAGCCAATTGATTAAGAAAATATTTTATGATAATATTTTATTGATTTTACTTATGCAATTAATCAAAAATGGCCTCTAAAGGTGGTTATTTTTTTTATAATTAATCAATCAATTATTGTACACTCCTCCCTCCCAATACAGCCTCAATGAGCTGCGCTGCGGTACTGCCGGGCACCAGAGACGCCCCGGCAATGCTGCACTGTGGGATATTTAATTATTTGGCATGGGGACGGTGTACTTTGAATGTACTGTACTTGTTTAAGGTATTCTTCAAGAAAACAGATCTGTTCTGTCCTCTGTCCAGATCCTGGGGGAATGATGCAATAAATTGTTCCCAAGGTGTTTGTGTTCAGATATAAAAGCTCTATCATTGGAATTAGATTTTTGCTTAACACCCTTCACAGGGGCGGATCCAGAAATTTCAAGACGGAGGAAGAATTTAAAGACTTAAAAAATAAAAAATGTAAATTTAAAATTTTAAAAGAAATTTTTTTAAATTGATTGTCAGAAACACCATTTCGTGTGTTTTTGGAGGTTTCTGCAGTTCCTTGTGTTGTTCCCTGGTCCAACAGTTCAGAAGATTCGTGATGCCTAATGGTCAGATAGAGGAACTTGTGAAACGACTTGCCCAGCTGTTCCTTCTGCTATACAACAACAACAGGCATTTTAAGGCCATTTTCCCTGTTTGAGCGGGGGTTAGCCTTGCGGTCCCCATGATAATCTTCTCCATTTTGCCCTATTTTCTGCATCTCCCCTTGCCCGCATTTCATCTTCGACCATCTTTAGCCAAGTCTTTCTCGGTCTTCCTCGCCCTCTACTTCCTTCTACATTCATTTCCATCACTCTTCTCAACCAGTCACTTTCAATTTCATCCTTCCTCAACACATGACCAAACCACCTCAACCTGTTCTTCTTCACAGCATCAATCACAGGCTCTATTCCCATCATCTTTCGCAATTCATCATTTGTCTTCCTCTCAACGATACTCCGCACATCCACCGAACCATTCGCATTTCCACCCTTTCCAGCCTTCGTTGCTGCTCTATGTTCATTACCCATGTCTCGCTCCCATAAATCATAACACTTCTCACACATGCAGCATACACCTTTCCCTTCAGCTTCAACGACACTCCCCTCCTCATCAGCACACCACTCAGTTCCCAAAACTTCTTCCATGCACATCTCACTCTAGCAACCGTTGCCGAGTCTGATCCACCTTCTCCATTCAGCATGTCTCCGAGGTAGCAAAATGTTTTCACACCTTCCAGCTTCACGCCGTCTCCAAGATCCAACTCAACACTTCCTCCATCTGCAGCTCCCTCTGTGCACACCTTACATTTGAATGTAGCTGCCACACTGGTTAATGACCCTCTCAGACCACTACATTTTTGATGAACCCACTCAGCGCACATTGTACATTGAATGGAGTTCACTCCTTCTGCTATAAGTTGATGAATTTTGTATGTGTGTGTGCACGTGCGTGTTTGTATGTGTGTGTGCATGTGCGTGTTTGTATGTGTGTGCGTGTGCGTGTTTGTATGTGTGTGTGCGTGTTTGTATGTGTGTGCGTGTTTGTATGTGTGTTTGTGTGTGGGTGTGCGTGTTTGTGTGTGGGTGTGCGTGTTTGTTTGTGTGTGTGTGCGTGTTTGTGTGTGTTTGTATGTGTGTGTGTGCATGTTTGTATGTGTGTGTGTGTGCGTGTTTGTGTGTGGGTGTGCGTTTGTGTGTGCATGTGCATGTTTGTATGTGTGTGTGTGTGTGTTTGTATGTGTGTGTGTTTGTATGTGTGTGTGCATGTTTGTATGTGTGTGTGCGTGTTTGTATGTGTGTGTGCGTGTTTGTATGTGTGTGCGTGTTTGTATGTGTGTGTGCATGTTTGTATGTGCGTGTTTGTGTGTGGGTGTGCATGTGTGTGTTTGTGTCTGGGTGTGTGGCATGTTTTTGTTTAGTTCTTCTGGAGCTTCCTAATTTGTGTAGTTCTCGCGAAATGATTGTTATGATCTCCTAAGTTAATTAGGCTAATTAACTTCAAACTAGGGCATTGCCCGTACTATATCTATATCTAAAATTATATCCCCCCCCCCCTCTATTTACATGAAATGGTTTGGTCCAAAGCGAACGGCTTGCGAGTACGGTGACAATCCCCCCCCTCTATTTACATGCAATGGTTTGGTCCAAAGCGAACGGCTTCCGGAGTTTGGTAAAGAAATCGCCATCGCGTGCACAAACGCGCAGGAAAGCGAATGAATCGCAAATTCGTTTTTATTAGTTGTAAAACATAGTTTAACGCCAACATAGTTTGCAAACGTGAAATAAATGAATACGCTCTCAAATGTGCCATCCGAGGCAGAGTGTGCCCGCCACGTTCGGCACACGCGATCGTTCGCTGCTCTCTGATTGGTTGAATCGTTTTTTGGACATAGCTCGGTAAGTAATTGTCCGATTAATATGAAACCTTGAAAAGGCACATCCTCGGGTCCCCAGCAATATACCTGGCAAGTTAAAAGTATATCGGACCCGTGGTTGTCGAGAAACAGCGGTCACAGACAAACGTACAAACGTACAGACAGAGATTACTGGAATTATAGATAGATAATCCGGAAGAATTCCCGTGACGAAATTTATGTGACGAAAGTACACTTGGCAAAAAAAGAAACGCAAGTTGATGAGACGCATTTTTTTAATGTGCATTGTTGTACACATATTTATCAATGACAAAGATTTGTAATACCATTTCAAGCACCTGTATTTTCAACCACATTTCTTGAGTGTCATGCCTCACTGAACCACCACAATGGGGGTTCAATGGATTTTCAAACAATCACTTACTGTGGCTTCCAAGGCTAAATTGCATAAGAATGTTGATGTTCCTGTGGTAGTCTATGGTCCATGGAGGCTTGAATCGAATTCACTCAGCAGACGACAATGCCACGAGTTGTTAGGGTAGGGTAGGGGTAGGGTTGTTAGGGTAGGGTTAGGGTTGGGTTAGGGTAAGGTAGGGTAGGGTCGGGTTAGGGTAGAGTAGGGGTAGAGTTGTTAGGGGAGGGTTAGGGTCGGGTTAGGGTAAGGTAGGGTTGTTAGGGTGGGGTAAGGTAGGGTTAGGGTAGGGTCGGGTTAGGGTAGAGTAGGGGTAGAGTTGTTAGGGTCGGGTTAGGGTAGAGTAGGGGTAGAGTTGTTAGGGTAGGGTTAGGGTTGGGTTAGGGTAAGGTAGGGTTTTTAGGGTGGGTTAGGGTAGGGGAGGGTCAGGATTGGGTTAGGATAAGGTAGGGTTGCCAGGGTAGGGTAGGGGTAGGGTTGTTAGGGTAGGGCTAGGGTACTAGGGCCGCGGCCCCCATAAATGGCACTTACGCGAGCTTTTTCCATTCAGTGAGCCTGAAATATGGCATTTTTAGAGCCGGATTTCGTGCGAAAGAGTTGGAGGCGCCCCAAACACGGAAACTGAAAGCCAAAGTGTATGTAATTCAATGGGATGTTTATTATTTAATTAACTGAGTGCCATGGCACCATTTGATTACTTTTCTAAGGTTTAAGGTAAGATTGCAGGTGCCAAATTAGGTAACTCCCCTATTATTTGGCCCTACTAATTATTATTTTTTATTTACTAGGATTTTGGCATTTCAAATTTTTGAAATGAAATTCAAATTTCATTGGCTAATTTAAAAGTTTGAAAATAATTACTAATACTCGCTTCTGATTGGATGAGACATAAGTTTTCATATCTCCGTTATTTAATGAGGTAGAAACTTGAAATTTGACATGTCCGACCGCAAATGTAACCCTAGGCACGTGTTAAAATGGGTGATATCGACAAAAAACTATAGGTTCGATTCCCGACATGCTACAGTGCCCAAATTTTAAGTGCTACAACCTTCATATTTGGCACGTTGGACTACAAATGGTATGCGAACAACGTGTGAAAATATTGGCACTGTAGGATGACGAGAACCGACGTTATAGCGTTTTTTCGATTTGTTAGCTTGGATAAGGCAAAATTGGATGAGCGCCCTCTGGTGGCGAGTTGGCGGCATTACACATTAATAGAACATTCACTTAACTTTGGATGAGCGCCCTCTGGTGGGTAGGGTAGCGTTACAACACTTTATGGCATTTTTGTCCACTTTACGGCATTTTATGCCACTTTACGGCATTTTATGGCACTTGTGGGTAGTTGTTTTTTTGGCACTTTGCGGGATTTTATGGCACTTTATGCCCACTTATGGCTATTTTACGGCACTTTATGCCCATTTACGGCACTTTATGACTATTTATGGCATTTTATGCCTATTTATGGCATTTTATGGCACTTTGCACATTTTATGCCCATTTAAGGCTATTTTACGGCACTTTATGCCCATTTACGGCACTTTGTGACACTTTACAACACTTGTGGGTTGTTATTGTTTTGATATTGTACGGCACTTTGTCATTTTATGACACCTTACGGCACTTTATGCCCATTTATGGCTATTTTACGGCACTTTATGCCCATTTACAGAATTTTATGGCACTTTATGCCCATTTATGGCTATTTTACGTCACTTTATGCCCATTTACGGCTATTTTATGGCACTTTATGCCCATTTATGACACTTTACGGCACGTTTAGCCCATTTATGGCTATTTTACGGCACTTTATGCCCATTTGCGGCACTTTTACTTTGCGACACTTTATGGCACTTTACGACACTTGTGGGTTGTTATTGTTTTTCCATTTTACGGCACTTTACGTCATTTTATGACACCTTACAGCACTTTATGCCCATTTATGGCTATTTTACGGCACTTTATGCCCACTCATGGCTATTTTACGGCACTTTATGCCCATTTACGGCTATTTTATGGCACTTTAAGCCCATTTATGACTACGGCAATTTATGCCCATTTATGGCTATTTTACGGCACTTTATGCCCATTTACGGCTATTTTATGGCACTTTGCGACACTTTACAACACTTGTGGGTTGTTATTGTTTTGCCATTTTACGGCACTTTACGTCATTTTGACACTTTACGGCACTTTATGGCTATTTTACGCCACTTTATGCCCATTTACGGCTATTTCATGGCACTTTTAGCCCATTTATGGCTATTTTACGGCACTTTATGCCCATTTGCGGCACTTTTACTATTACTTTGCGACACTTGTGGGTTGTTATTGTTTTGACATTTTACGGCACTTTACGTCATTTTATGACACATTACAGCACTTTATGGCCATTTATGGCAATTTTACAGCACTTTATGCCCATTTATGGCTATTTTACGGCACTTTATGCCCATTTACGGCTATTTTATGGCACTTTAAGCCCATTTATGATTACGGCAATTTATGCCCATTTATGGCTATTTTACGGCACTTTATGCCCATTTACGGCACTTTACAACACTTGTGGGTTGTTATTGTTTTGACATTTTACGGCACTTTACGTCATTTTGACACTTTACGGCACTATGCCCATTTATGGCTATTTTCATCACTATGCCCATTTACGGCACTTTATGCCCACTTAACGGCACTTTATGCCCACTTATGTCTTTTTTACGGCACTTTATGCCCATTTACGGCACTTTATGCCCACTTATGGCGATTTTACGGCACTTGTGGGTTGTTAATGTTTTGACATTTTATGACACTTTATGCCCATTTACGACACTTTTACTTCACTTTATGCTAATTTACGGCACTTTACGCCCATTCTACGGCACGTTATGCCTATTTATGACACTTTATGGCACGGTACGTCATTTTATGACACTTTAGGCCCATTTTTCGTCACTTTATGCCGACATGCCTATTTTACAGCACTTTATGCCCACTTACTGCATTTTATGCCTATTTACGGCACCTTATGCCCACGTATTTTTTACGGCACTTTACGCCCATTTTACGGCACTTCATGCCCATTTATGACACTTTACGCCAATTTAACACTTTGCTGTTATGCCCATTTACGGCACTTTATGCCCACCTATGGCTATTTTACGGCACTTTATGCCCATTTACGACACTTTGCGGCACTTGTGGGTTGTTAATGTTTTGCCATTTTACGGCACTTTACGTCATTTTATGACACGTTACGGCACTTTATGCCCATTTAACGTCACTTTATGCCCATTTATGGCACTTTGCCTATATACGGCATTTTATGGCACGTTATGCCTATTTCCGGCATTTTATGCCCATTTATAACACTTTACGGCACTTTTAGCCCATTTATGGTTATTTTACGGCACTTTTACTTTGGGACACTTTACAACACTTGTGAGTAGTCATTGTTTTTGCATTTTACGACACTTATTAGAATTGTTTTGGTATTTTACGGCACTATAGATCACTGACACTTTTGGGTTGTTGTTTTGCCATTTTACGGCACTTTACGTAATTTTATGACACAATCCATTTATGGCTATTTTACGTCACTTTATGCCCATTTACGGCACTTTTACTCTTACTTTGCGACACTTTACAACACGTGGGTTTTTTTTTTTGTATACAAGATCGAGGCTCCTGACAGAGCTAACATTAATCACACAAAAAGTCAAACCGACACAAAAAACACAAAATAAGGGGAGCGGCAGACAAGATGGGAAGAGGGGGCAGGACACAAACAACATTTGAGAGCAGGGACATCGGGAGAAATGTGGGAGGGAGAAGGCTTGGGGGGAGGTGGGAGAGGTATAAAACATATGGACACTGCAAGGACTTCCAGGAAAGAAGTTGGAATTTCGAAAAAGGTGTATCTGGGGTGAATTAGCAGGGGTAGAAAAGATCAAGGTTTTGGATGGGGGAAGATAAGAGATGGTGGTGAACAGCTGTTTTAAAGACCTGGAGGGAGGAGTGGGATTGAAGGGCGTGGGGGAGTTTGTTCCAGAGACGGGAGAAAAGGGAAATTAAAGTTAAGGTGAGCAGAGAGCCTAGATTTTGGCAGTTTAACCATAAGAGGGTTGCAGGCAGATCTTGTGCAACCTGAAGGAATATTGGGGGGACCGAGCACAGAGAGCTGGGGGAGCAAGGCCGGAGAGGAGTCGGTAGAAGACAGAAAGACCACCAACCTGTCTGCGGTGAGTGAGTGAAAGGCCCTCTGAGTTAACTTCATCGCAGGAGATTCCAATGATTCTGAAAGCTTTGGTTTCAACAGCGTGAAGCCGAGCTAGGTGTGAGGCAGGAGCACCAGCCCAGAGGGGGGGGGGGAACAGTATTCCATTGAGCTGCGGATGAAAGCCTTGTATGTGGTGAGGAGCTCAGGTGTGCCAAGGAAGGACTTCACACGACGGAGGATGCCGAGTCGGCGACTGGCTTTGGAGGCCAGCTTGGAAATGTGGTTTTCCCAAAAAAGATCATGGCAGATAGTGAGACCCAAAAGCTTGAGCAACAGAACTTCTTGGAGAGGATTGTTGAGAAAGTAGATGGGAGAGTTTTCCAGTAGGTCTTTTCGGAGAGACATTGTAAGTGTGAGATTTGTCAGGATTGAAAGACGTGTTCCACTTGTTTGACCAGTCTGTGATTTTGTCCAGGTCTGCAGAGAGTGAGGCGGCTGCAGACTGCCGATTAGAGGGATGAGGAATGGAGCGGCAGATAGTAGAGTCATCAGCAAAGAGATAGAGAGGATTTTCCAGAGTCGGAGAGATCATTGATGAAGACCAGAAAAAGCACAGCGCCCAGAACACTACCTTGGGGAACTCCAGCCAGAACAGGCAGGGGAGATGAGAGAAATCCATTCAGGGCCACACGTTGCCTACGACCAGAGAGGAAGTCCGCAAGCCAAGCGTGGAGATTTCCATGGATACCATAGGAGGAGAGGTTGGTGAGCAGAGCTGGGTGCCAGACCGTATCGAAGGCACGTGATATGTCAAGTGAGACGGCTCTGATTTCCTGTTTAGCATTGAGGACCTCCATCCTTTGTTGAGACAGCAGAAGCAACATGTTCAGAGTAGAATGACCTGGTCTGAATCCAAACTGATGATCAGAGATCAAGCCATTGGAGAAGAGGAAGGATTTGATATCCAAAGCAATGATGGATTCCATGACTGCTGATAATTAATTGGAAGCAGGCTGATTGGTCTGTAGTTGCAAGGATCTGTTTTTGCACCTTTTTTGTGTGAAGCGGTAATGTTTGCTGATTTCCAAGATGCTGGCAGATGACCTTGAGCAAAAGAGAGGGTGAAAAGAACAGAGAGAGGGTGAGATAGAGCGGCAGAGCAGGATTTTCGGACCCGTGGGCTGATGCCGTCTGGTCCAGTTGCATAATCAGAGTCGAGGTTTGACAAAAACGTCTCCACCTTGTCAGGAGAGAAGGACACAGATTCCAGGAGCAGTTGGGTCTGACTGGGTAAGGTGGGAACAGAGAGAGATGGGTTTGGGACACATGATTTTGAGGCAAACACAGAGTTGAGGCATTCAGCTATATCACATGCGGTGTCAACTGTGTAGCCATTTGAAGTAAGGGAGGGGATGGAAGGGGCACAAACACCAGAAACGGATTTGACCAGACACCACAAGGATTTGGAGGAAGGAGACATGTTTGAGAGTTCAATCTTGTGTGGAAAGATAGTGCTTCCTGGCACTCCTGAGGGTAGACACACACTTGTTTCGAGCTTGGTGGAAGGAACTGAGATTGCCTTCAGTTGGATTTGCCTTGCAAGAGGCAAAGGCAAGTTGTTTCAGGGCAACTGCCTCACCACAAGATTCAGTGGACCATGGACGGGATAAAGGGTAAGACAAATTAAGACGAGATGGGATAAATCTGTGCATGAGAGAGAGCAGTTTGCTTTGGAAGAATTCCCAGGAATAATTGATGTCAGAGGCAGTAGAGATGGGAGACCAGTCCAGATGATTGATGGCTGCTTGCAGCCCATGCCTGTCGGCGCTGAGTGAAATGCCAGACTCGCCGGCGCTGAGGAGGCTCTCTGAGAAACCACCAGCCCGATTCAATTCAGAAAAATATCAATTACAAAACTCATGTGATCCTTTTTCTCGGTCTCCAGTTTTCGTTCTATTCTGAACGAAAAACTGAAAATTCTGATATTCTGAAAATTTCGTCCACTTTAACAAGCACATGATCAGAATAACCGATTGGAGCAGAAGAGATTTGCAGGGAAGTTTGTCATAACCAAGTCCAGAAGAGAAGATACTCCATTGACTGAGATCCGGGTCGGGAAATTGACAGATTGTGTCAGTCCCAATGAGTCACAGAAGTCCTTTGCTGAGGTGCCATGGCTGGTGAGAGATGAACCCACACCCAGCCAGCTGGCATGATGACAGTTGAAGTCACCACATATGAGGAAGAGAGAGTTTGGATGAGTTGATAGAAGTTGGTCCATGTTGTCCGACAGCGAAATGTAAATGGAGTCATCACTGTTTGGAGGACGGTACAGAACACATATGAACAAAAGGTGGGAGCGGAGAGGAAGCCGTAGCCAGAGGTACTCCTGGGGGTGGGGTGGAGAGAGGGCAGTGCAAGGAGAATGCTTGCAAGGAGAATGAATGAGAGTTTTTGATAAAGATAGCCACCCCACCACCAGGACGAGGCTCAGGTCTATCATACTGGAGGAGGGAGTAACCAGGAAGAGATATTAAGGAATCAGCGACATCTTGAAGGAGGAAAGTTTCTGTTAAGCAGATCAAGTCTGGATTGTCAGAAGCAACCTGAATGGAGAGATCAATCAGGTTTGAGCGAAGGCCACGGATGTTTGAGGTCCATACCGTTAAGGAGGAGAGAGGGGGAGCATCGGGTGCAGGACAGGGGAAGGGAGGGGTAGGGTCAGATGAAGGATGAGAAGGGGAGGTAGGAAGAGCAGTTGATAGTGTGTCAGACATTACAGAAGAGTTACAAGAAAGGGAAGGATGAGGAGGACGAAAGGTTTGATGGTGATGGGATGAGGCACAGTGAGGGGTTGTTTGAGGGGGGGGGGGGCAGAGGAAAGTAGAAGGTTGGGGGAGGTGGAGGTATGAGATAGAAGGGAGACAAAGTGGGGAGGAGGCAGCTTTGAGAAGGAGGTGGGAGGAGGAAGAATTTGATGGGATGGTTGGGGGGGAGATTTGAAGGGGAGGGGTTGGGGGGGAGTTTTGAATGGGAGGGGCAAGGGGGGAGTTTATGAGGGGAAGGGCAGGGGGGGAGATTTGGAGGGGAGGGGCAAGGGGGGAGTTTAGAAAGTGGATGATTAATGAACGACGAACATTTATAACAAATTGGGTTTATTGTGATTTTCAAGTTCGCGATCAGTTTAAGAACGATGGAGGAGGGGTGGAATGAATGTGAATTTAGAGCATGTAGTGATTTAGAATTATAAGAGATTGAATATTTTTTTGAAGTGGAATGACTTGGAGAGGAAATTGAAAAGAGCCTTTTAAATGGGAAGAAAAACAACGTGTTGTAATATACCACTGAATAAAACACTGCAGGGGAAAGTTTAAACATATTTAAACAGAACCATGAAGAACAGCCTAATATTCACAAACAAAAAAAACCCAACGGGGAGAGGGAGCCTAGAGGGACAACGAGTCACGTGAACAGGGCAAAACATATCTGGGGAATGGCATGAAAATGGGGGTGAAATGGGGGTGAAACACGTGGTCGAAGAACGAACGAACGAAAAGAACAGAGGAGGAAATGTTTTTGTTTTTTTTGAGTTAAGATTTTAAACAAGGAAGTATGGGGTGAAAAGACTGTGGAAAAAAACTGAGAAGAGTAGCAGGACCACAATCGACCGCTGAGAGAAAACAAAGCCTCCAGGTAGGAAGCTTAAAGAACAACAACAAGGCCGCAATATATCGCGGCACGAAATACTCGACCACTCTCTACAGGTATGAAAGATTAACACCGATAATCTACCAAGGGACGCACTATAGGTACACATGTCGGGAATCAAACCAGGTTCCACAACAGAGTAACAAGCAGTTTATTAAAAGACCAATCACAGCTGTGGAGAATGGTGGGAATATACAGCTCAATCGAACAGCTTAGGTCCCAGACACTCTGAAAATGGCTTGGAAAAGACAGTCCTTATATACATTTGAAAACAGATAAAGGTCTCTGCTAAACCTGCACATTCAGCGCTTTGAGACAGAATGGGCTAACAGCCCCTACCGAGGTTCCATCCTGGGGGAGTGCTGAGCTCAAGGGAAAATGTGGGAGCAAGGCATTGAGACATTCCCAAGACCTTATCTTCTCAACCAGACCTTCTTTCGAGGGCAGAGGGTTGTGAAAGACGTGTTTTCACGAGGGAGTTTAACAGAGCAAGCAGTTTCTACATTCATTTCTTGCCACAAGTTTGGTTGTAAAGCATATTCGAAAAGCCATGTAAAGCTTAATTTCAACATGTAGTGGTGAAGCGAACATTATTAAAAATACAAACGTTAATCATACAAGCCAAAAGGTCAGAATAAAAGCATGTTTCCGACATCACCCCAATTTTGTCTCGAAGAGGCAATGTATCTAAAGAGACAACTTGCCACATCGGGCTTTATTCGCAAGCAAAAGAGAATAGTGTTGCATGTGTGTCCTCCCAAGGGCATGCCACGCGCTCATAGTGCCACGCATGCACACTTGAAAGGTATGTCGCGATCGCGCATGCTTTGGAACATGAAAGTCCAGAACATAAAATTCCATTAACGTTTCAGATCCACAACGAGGACGTCTGGTCCGAATGAGGATGTGCTCCACAGAGGGCCACCACCTCCCCTGCAGAACTGGCTCACCCCACTCTCGCACAAACGCAGTCCTTGCAGATCTTCGAGGTTAATCGAGGACCATGTTCATGAGAGCCCGTACATGCTGTTGTTCTGGGGAATACACAACGTCATCAATATCTTGTGTCATCTGCTCCTGGTCAGAGTTCAGAGCATTACAATTTGAAGTAAAGAGAGAAACTTCCTTTGTGTCAAAGTCATCCATGGATGCATACTCAGCGTCGGGATCCAGAGTATCAGGTCCTTCGACAGCCAGACCCAGCGTCACAATCAGATCCAGAGTCGGAGCGATCGGGGTTATGCAGCTGTGTGCTTGCAATACATAAGAAGCATTAGCCAATTCCCGCAGGGGATTTACAACAAAATCATCACAATCTTTAGCAGCAAAATCATCACAATCTTCAGAAGCGACGAACACATCAGCATCGCCCAGGGGCTCATTCAGGTCGACGGCCCAGGACCGGTTCGAATCAGCGACCAAGACCATGGTCTTTGCCGGCGGTTTCTTCGTCATCCATCCTGAAAAGTACTTTCTCACACACAAGACGACTAAAGCCTTCATTAGTGCCCCCCAGATCACTATCCCGATTATTACCGCCAGTGCGGTCAACAACCACTTTACTATCGTGCCTGTCCATCCTGAAAACCAATTGGTAAGCCAATCAACGTTCAAAGAATTTTCTCGCACTATTCGATGAACAGACAATGCGTGGCTCGTCTTTCTCAATCTTACTATTGCGGCTGACACCCCTTCGGATGGATCTGGTATGTATGTGCAACATTTTCCTTCTACTACCCCACATACTCCTCCCTTCTCTGCCAAAAGCATGTCCAAAGCCACCCGCTTCTGCATTACCATTGTGCGCATATGAACTACTGTGTCCAATAATTCATCATGGGCTGTGGTGGTGTCGTTAGCCACCTTTTCTAGAGCCAAGGCCAACTTATCTATCCGGAAGCTATTCATAACTGTGCCTGCTCCTGGGAAAAAGAAACCCATCACCTTTTCCCATCCTGCTCCGTGTAGTTTTGTGGTTCCGTCTTCGTTCCATACTGCCCTCCTATGTCGCCTATTCAGGACTTTGAATCTAAATCGTCCAGTATCTCAACGTCGGGAAGAACCGAGCCAAGATAACATGTGCCACCCCAATTATTTGGTAAATAGGGGTATGCCTTATCGTCGCATATAAACATTGTCCCATGGGGTGGGACCAGGTGGGTGGATAAACACTGGATTCCCGTTGTCACCACATTGATCCTACTAACCCCCCTAGAAAATGATATAGCCGTTATATTGTGGTTGTGTTTATCTTGCAGTACTATTCGTAGCGTAATCCCGGTGCTCCCCTTTTCCAACTTCCCAGGGAGAGTGTAGGCACATTCTGATTCCCCCATAAGCAGGTGGCCGGAGCCCTGGAGGCAGACCATCCCTTTCTGTGGTTTGACCCAGACAGGGGTGGGCCTCTCGGCCACATGGGCAATCATTGAAGGGCGATAATTAAACTGCCGATTACAACTCTTATCGTTGCCAACCCCCTCCCTTTCCAGAGTGGTGACGAAACATGGGGGATCGATAGGCTGTGAGCAAAGATCGTTAAGGGACAAGGGTAGCACTATCATTTGTATCCCAGTGGTGCTGGTATCGGGGAAGTGCATGCGTGACCAGCACTGAGTCCTTTTCTGGATGGCCGCCACCTCTCTTGCTACCCTCCAATATGTGTTTGCATCCTTTTCTGGGGCCTTGTCCTGGGGGTGCGGTGTGAGTACGTATTCGATGGTCGCGATATCGCCATACTTAAAAAGCCATGTAGTCCATGCTTGACATCGAATCCTCATAGTCGTGCCTTTCTCTCGGTGTGTGCACGTCTGCAGTTTAAAATCAGGTGTCCCCCATGTGTACCCTGGTTCGACCTCTTCTCTGGTGCGGACTCGGCCCCACCCAAGGGACACGAGTTGCTTCCACAGTACCTGGTCCCACATATTTCCATCCAACACCGTCCAACTCACGCCTATCCAATTTTTGTGCAATTTTTCCTCAAAACATGGTAATGATATCTCCTGTCCCAATGTGACAGTGAGGTTTTGTGTGCCCCACTCATGATATGTGCCCCACCTTACCGCGCTACCAATAGATGCTGCCGCTATCAGTAGCATGACACCTGTGACTGAAAACATCATTGCTGTGGTGTCGTGTCTGGTGCTTGGATAGCCAACTTACAGTGCGTGGCGTGGATCCAGGAGGGCTTACCCTCGCAAAAGACAGCGGTTGATGTAGTCAGCAATACCTGGAATGGTCCCGTCCACCTTGGTTCCAGGGCGTTATTGCAGGTGAAGTGCTTCACGAGCACCTGGTCTCCGGCTTGGAAGGTGTGGATGGCCATGCTTCTATTGGTTCAGGCATAATCTCTTGGATCAATCAATTGCACAAAATTGTGCATCCAACAGAAACCATTATTCCAATGGTTATTTTCAACAAACCAATTTTCCTAATCCACTTTTTCAATTTTCATTTCAATTTCAATTCAATCCAATTTTCTCTAATCCCTCTCTCAGCATCTCATGCACCTGTTCCATACACCTGTTCCCTGCACCTGTTTCAGCCTCTGGCCCAATATCTACTATGAATCCCAATTTCCCAATATCCCAATAGTTGCCTAATATCTACTATGAATCCCAATATCCCAATAGTTGCCCAATATCTACTATGAATCCCAATATCCCAATATCTACATTTTAATTCTTTCAACTAGGATTTCAACTAGAATTACTACTAGAACAAGAAGAATTACTTCAACAATCCAACAAACCACCATTAACCTCCCTTTTTATTTATTTATTTTTCATAAATAAACAAATAAAAAATAACCTGGTCTGTTTATTGAAAATAAAAATAGTTCTCATATGTCTTACTGTCTGGTGTTTCTCACCCACTGTGACTCGCTCTCGTCAATTCTCACTGTTTGTCTGAGTGCAGGTGTCCTGTTTTACTCCTTCCTCTGTTGGTGTGTCTAGAGATGCCCTCTGTTGACAATGGGACAATGATGTTGTCAACAACCAGGCCACAACATAAAACAGAGATCCGCAACATCCTGGCCGATTAACATGTCCACACTCGCCACCCGACGTTCTTCTACAATGACATTGTACACGGCACCACAACAACGATTCTTCCCTGCTGCCATTCCACTCTCAACCACATTTCCAGCGAAGATCACATCACTATATTTCACACCTTACCTTCCTGGAACAGCTGGTGGTCCTCCGAGAGATGCATTCCGATGTTAAATCACTTCAGCACCTGAGCACTCATTGGCCCTCCATGGAATCGCACCATGGACTTACAATCACACAGACAGACAACAGAGGCGAACCACAAGCCCCAGAACCCAACCAGACTCAAACTCACTTCCAAAGGACACCACTTCTCCAGACTGGTGCAGTCTAATCCACAGTCTCTATATGCCAGCTCATTTATTAAACGAAATGCAAACAAAAGTCGTTTGCCAACAAAGGGCAAATTCTGCCAACCTCATGCAGAAATCAGCACCCCACCTCTCCAATTACCTTCTGACATTGGAAGGGATCCAATGTGATGACCTCGTCTTCCTTTCAACTCGGAGCACACTGACGTCATCTTACATTTCTCCCGTCCCATATGCACTGGACTAAAGGAATTAGGATCGTATTCTATCCTACTTGTCAACCCACAGCAATATTAGCAATTAGATAATCATTTTAGGAAATAGAGAAAAATTAATGCAGCAAAAATCAGCGCAACTGAAAAATTGATATCCAAAATCAACATAAAACCAGGCAGTTTCTCACCAGCCCAGCTACCATCTTTGTTTGCTCTCCCTCCAGTGGCATCAGTCGCTGGTTCGCTTGCTTGACTATTTCCTTAATTGTCCTCTGTCCTTGTAGCTTCAAGACTACAGCTTTAATGCTTCAATATTTCAATACCACTCCAATCCTTCCTACCTGTGCTTTTTTACCTAGCCCCTTCCTGTGAGCCTATTTATTTTCTCTTCAGGATCACCTGTCCTGTTTGTTTCTACCTGGATTTCTGTTTTCCTGTGCTTTATCTCACTGGAGTTTCAGCACTGTCCTAACCCTGGTCTCCATCTGCCTTGACCTTGTAGTTGCCACTACAACTCCTGCCAGGCTAGCCTGTTTCACCGCTGCCTGGCTCTTCATCGCTTCCTCTTTCCACCACCCCGAACAGTTTCCAATAGTCAGATGGGAAGGTTTCTCTTGTCTAGAGCTTTGTCTAGAGCTTCCTGGCTTGACCTTGTAAAACCCCTCCTGCCAAGCCTAACTGGTACCTGCGCTCTTCCTTTTTCCTGGCCCTGTCCCTTGGGTCTTCTTCGTTAGCCCGCAGCCTATACTTTCCCTGGTATGCAATGGCATACCCCATCTTGTCTAGACTGCCCTGTCCTGGAAAGTTCTTGGTTTTACCGGCGTTGCCCTGCAGCAGCCTAACCTCACATCCCCCCCTTCCTGCTAACTGACCCCTATCCTTGGTAGATCAATAAAACAACTCGTTACTCCGAGCCAAATAGGCCTGCACTTACAATTTGTTCGTGATCCAAGCACGAAGCGACGAAAGGGGAGACAGACAAAGCCTGGGTGAGTGAACAGAGCTCAATTTGAAATGACCCCTCAGCATGAAAGCTCACCTTAATCAAATCAGTGCTGGCCAGCCTCTCTCCGCAGGGTCTGTCTCTCAAATCTCACTCAGAGTTGGATCCCACTTCTGACACCAGGATGTTGGGAATCAAACCAGGTTCCACAACAATCAAAGAGTAACAAGCAGTTTATTAAAAGACCAATCACAGCTGTGGAGAATGGTGGGAATATACAGCTCAATCAAACAGCATAGGTCCCAGACACTCTGAAAATGGCTTGGAAAAGACAGTCCTTATATACATTTGAAAACAGATAAAGGTCTCCGCTAAACCTGCACATTCAGCGCTTTGAGACAGAATGGGCTAACAGCCCCTACCGTGGTTCCATCCTGGGGGAGTGCTGAGCTAAAGGGAAAATGTGGGAGCAAGGCATTGAGACATTCCCAAGACCTTATCTTCTCAACCAGACCTTCTTTCGAGGGCACAGGGTTGTGAAAGATGTGTTTTCACAAGGGAGTTTAACAGAGCAAGCAGTTTCTACATTCCTTGCCACAAGTTTGGTTGTAAAGCATATTCGAAAAGCCATGTAAAGCTTAATTTCAACATATAGTGGTGAAGCGAACATTATTAAAAATACAAACGTTAATCACATAAGCAGGGCCGTCTTAAGGCATGGGCACACTGGGCAGTTGCCCAGGGGCTCCGAGTTGCCCAGGGGCCCCACGATTCTTGGCGCACCATGCTGCCATATTGTTCATGAGATCTTTTGGCAGAGTCGATAATTGCTCGACCTCTCGCTGGGAAAGCCTGGGATTAAGTTATGAAATAAGACTGCAGCAGATTACATTTCATTTTATATGCAAATGGTATCATATACATTAACCTTATTTCATTAAGATTTCCACTCATTTATTCAGTGTGTAAAATACGAAACAAGTTTCACTGCGCGTCCCGATTGCCATTTGTTGAATGACGTCACGCACTTCTCTCAAATATATCCAGCAAGTGCCATCAGCATTTCACAGCGCCAACTATTTGGCTTGTTACTTTTGTGAATTGTGAATAGTGAGCATCTTCCATACTTATGTAATAAGGTATGTACAGTTTAAAATCGGTGTCAATTATAATGCATTAACAACCAATATTCACCCTTTGCTACATCAGGATTCAATGACTGGAAACACAGCAATCTTATTGTAGAACATGAAAATGGAAAAGAACATCGCAAGTGCATGATGGCATATTTGATTCGGCATAAAGAAACTGGATGTGTAGATTCTTTATTAATCAAACATCAGCGCTCAGAGCAGGAGTACTGGCATAAAGTGTTGACATGTGTGGTTTCTGTCATTCGCTTTCTTGCCTCCAGATGTTTGGCATTTCGTGGAGAGAATCAAACTATTGGTTCGGCAAAAAATGGAAACCTTTTAGGTATTCTCGAGCTGTTGAGTGAATTTGACCCTTTTCTGGAAGAGCATCTCAAACTGCATGGAAATGCTGGAAAGGAGAACCCATTTGTGAGGAATTTATTGAATTAATGGGTCAACATGTTCTTTGTGCTATTCTTGAAGAAATAAGAGTCAAAGTATTATTCAATAAGTGTGGATTCCACTCCAGACATCTCACACATTGATCAACTGACATTTACCGTCCGGTACATTCGAGGATGTGAGCCTGTGGAGCGTTTCATCAAGTTCATCGCCATCTTTTCTCATGGAGCAAAGAATCTAGCAGACACTGTTGTGGATTTCCTGAATGGGAAGAAAATTCTGCCATCAAACTGCCGTGGTCAGTCGTATGACAATGCCTCAAATATGTCTGGACGCTGTACTGGATTGCAGGCATGGATCCATCACTGAATGAGTTCATCATCTATGTCCCCTGTGCTGGACACAGCTTGAACTTAGTGGGAATAAAAGCGGCAGAGCGCTGTCTACAGATTGTAAAATGATTTGACTTTGTTCAGCTTGACTTTGTTCAGCGTCTGTATTCCTTTTTCTTGGCTTCTACACATCGATGGAATGTTTTGGCATCATCTTTAGGAATAGATCATATTGTGGTCAAGCGTCTGCCTGACACGAGATGGTCGCCACATTTTGATGCTGTCCATGCTCTGCATAGAGGTTTCGAGAAAATTAAACATGCACTGGATTCGGTATCAGCTGACACAGCCCAGGAAGTGAACACAAGGCAAGAGGCAGAAGGATTGAGCGAGAAAATAGATAACCTGGAAACGATTTTTCTGACAATTCTTTGGAACGACATTCTCGAAAGAGTGAGCAAAACAAGGTCCTGCAGTCAAAAGATGTGGGCTTACTTGTTGCCATGAATCTTCTTGAGTCTCTGAAAACGAATCTTCAGGAAATTAGAGACAAATTTAGTGAATATGAACTGAAGGCCAGGAGTAGGTGTCCAGATTCGGATTACAGCGATGTGAAGAAACGGGTGCGAAAGCGAAGTGTACGTCTTACTACATATGTCGGATCAGAAGAAGAGATACTTCTAAACAAAAGTGAAAAGTTCAGGGTGGAAACATTCCTTCCTGTTCTGGACTCTCTGAACTCTGACCTGACAAAACGTGCAGATGCTTATTCATGGATTGGAAATCTGTTTTCCATCTTCAGTCAATTGAAAACGATTGGTTCTGATGAGTTAAACAAAAAGTGTGAACACTTGGCTAATGTGTATCACAAAGACCTTGATTATGGTGACCTTCTAAATGAATGCCAGCAACTCAAGCACTATATGGTTCTTGATGAAAATTGTGACTCTCCCTGCATTGTACAGAAAAATAATTTCAGACAACTTGAAATCTGTGTTTCCCAATGTTGAAATTGCACTCAGTGTTCATGTGCATGATGGTGACCAACTGTACAGGGGAACGTTCATTTTCAAGATTGAAGCTTACAAAGAATCAGCTTCGCAGCACAATGCAGCAGTAGTGCTTTCACTCATGGCTTTCACTCATGTGCATGGAAAATGACATCCTGAAGACTATTAACTTCAAGCCAATCATAAATCAATTCTCTGCAGAGAAATTTCGCAAACGTTTGCATAATAATAAATAATTCATACTGTTCCATCTCCGTCTGTACGGTGTACCAATTATTATCATTTATATGTTGAAATGTTTTTTTTTCCAAGGCTTATGTTACCGGTATATTGTTGAAAAGTTTGTGTTGATTAATCCTCGCTTTACAGCATTTTTTTTTATTTATGTTTAAACTGATTTTGTTGAAAGTACCAATAAATCTAGAGGTTTAATTTTATTGACCGTTTACATTTTTATTCCCGTGGGTGGGTGGGAAGGGGCCCCCAGTGGATTGCTTTGCCCAGGGCCTACAATGCTCTTAAGACGGCCCTGCATATAAGCCAAAAGGTCATAATAAAAGCATGTTTCCGACACACACACGTAAGATAAATACAGTTTCGACAAAAAATACAATTGTGAACAATTACTTAACTTCGAGTGTGCGTGAAGGTCGGGACAGCTTTGAAAAACCGTGACTTCCCCCGCAAGATCTCCAACCTGAATGGCATGGCTGACAACATCTGTCTGACAACATCAACATCATTATATAAAAAGAAAATAATTAAAAAAATTATTATATTTATTATTATTATTAATGTTATTATTATTATTATCCAATTATTATTAGAAAAAATATATAAAATATATTGTTATATTTACTTATATCTATATAAATAAAACAGTTTGTGTGTGTGTTACCTATAGACTCCTAAACGGAAAGGCTCACGTACTTGATTTTTGGCATAGACATGGCCATTGGGCCTGGGAAGGATATGGCCTACCTAAAAATGACCTTTGATGACGAGATCCATATTTTTTATTCATATTTAACTGAGCGCATTTCAGCGAGGAACATTATACACTGAATCTCAGCCTGTGCCAGAGCAGCTCACTGATTTGCTCAGAGCGATCACGTGATGTTCCATCCTCGCCGCCAGACTCGCTCACGTACTTGATTTTTGGCATAGACATGGCCATTGGGCCTACCTAAAAATGACCTCCGATGACGAGATCCATATTTTTTATTCATATTTAACGGTGCATTTGAGAAGAATTCTGGTATTAACACTTTCTGGAGCATCTAAATATCTATAAAGCTCAGTTGACTTTTTGCTCCACCAAATAACAGCGAAACTGAGTTGAGTAAAGGTGAAACTTCTACAGATGCTGTGATAAATAACTACCTCTGTCGGTTTGAATGTTTGAAGGAGAATAGACGTCTAGATCAATTTTTGAATTAATTTTATATCCCGATTTATATATTCACCTTCCCCCCTCCCTTCCCCCCCCCCCCCCCCCCCACTCCCTCCAGTCCCCTTCCCCCCCTCCTCTCCCCTACCTTCCCAGGCCCAAAGGCCATGTCTATGCCAAAAATCAAGTACGTGAGCCTCTCTGTTTAGGAGTCTATAGGTAACACACACACACAAACTGTGTTTTATTTATATAGATATATATATTTCTTTCCATTAATTTTGACTGGAAAACAGCCAGTTGTTAGAATTATAAGTGTTTTAAAAATTAAAACACCGATTTTAATTGTGTGTGTGTGTGTGTGTGTGTGTGTGTGTGTGTGTGTGTGTGTGTGTGTGTGTGTGTGTGTGTGTGTGTGTGTGTGTGTGTGTGTGTGTGTGTGTGTGTGTGTATATATATATATATATATACATAATAATAATATACAACCATTAGCCGAGTTAAACGTTTTAATTGAATATAACCTTTTTTTATTGACTCCGCCCAACCACAATTTTTTTCAAAATGGGGCAGATAGCGCGTGGTTCTCGAACAGGACGGAGGTATTTTGGTGTACATCTTCACCTAATAAAGAATACATCTTCACCTAATGTGTGTTGGCGGCCATGTGAATGAGGGACAAATTATGCGGTTTTTTGAAAACGAGTTGGAACCACGATTTATTTAAAATGACTGCTTTTTTATCGAGTTGTTCTAATATAAAATATTCTAATATAAAATATTATAAAATATAAATAGGCCGAGTTAAACGTTTTGATTGAATATAACCTTTTTTATTGACTCCCACAAACCACAATTTTTTCAAACTGGGGCAGATAGCGCGTGGTTTTCAAACGAACAGGACCGAGCTATTTTGGTGGCATTCAAATTCGAGGTGATTTGTTCCTGAAATAGAACCGACATTAAGACCATGACTGGCGTAAGTACAACAAGCGTTACGCCTCGGTCCCCCGTCGGTGAAGTGATGTGAGTTGACAAAGTGGAAGACGCAGGAAACATGGAAGAGTCGATTAATATTTGCGAGTGGGTTGGACACACCCACACACCAGATTAGAAGTTAGTAGTTCGTTTATTTTTCAAGATATTCCACTCACAAGGCTCTGACATATATGGTGGCGGCCATCTTGGATGTTGACGTGGCGACCCTATTTACAATAGTGTTCTTCCTTATGCCTAGATCCACCCACACACCGGATTATAAGTTAGTAGTTCATTTATTTTTCAAGATATTCCGCTCACAAGGCTCTGACATATATGGTGGCGGCCATCTTGGATGTTGACGTGGCGACCCTATTTACAATAGTGTTCTTCCTTATGCCTAGATAAACCCACACACCGGATTAGAAGTTAGTAGTTCATTTATTTTTCAAGATATTCCGCTCACAAGGTTCAACGCACTCACACACGCAAGCACGGACGGGCGCACGCACGCACACACGGACGGAGGGGAAAACCATAGTCCCCCTTTCGCTCCGCGGTGCGACGGGGGACAATTACCATGCGTTGCCTATAGGACAACAACCCTAACAAGTTACGTGTGTTGCCGGCCCTGGGAAGGGGGGGGGGGGCGGGAGGCGGTTAGGAAGGGGGAAAAGGGTTGTTCGGGTAGGTGTGTTTTACATAAATCGATGGGTTGTTATATTTCATTGTATTTTTTTTTTTTTTTTGTATAACAACCCTAATAACTCGATGGATTTTAGTGTTATTATAACAAAAAACCCCCCCAAAAAATAAAACAAATGTGTAACAGAAAAAAACGAATGTTAAAAAAAAAAAATGTAACAACCCATCGATTTATGCAGTTGCCTCCTTACCGTTCATTATTTATTTTATATTTACAATTAACCATGTTTTAATAATGACTGTTAATACTTCCTTTAATTTATCCTCAGACACAAAATAAAGAAACCTGCAGATTTTATCTACAAACTAATCATTTACAACAGCATCTACGCAGAAAACACAATATGCAATCCATAGATGCAAAGTCTTGTCGGAAACAAGACAATCTTCCACCAACTCGGTATGTGCTGATTAATATGATGGTATTTTCATTCTGTTTCACTTTCATTGTTTATGTGTGTTTGTGTTTGTTTAACAATTCGAGTTGTTAGGCTTCACAAGTGTCCTGTACCTGCTTGCAAAAAAATGATCACCAGAGTGGACAAGCACCTCAAAAAAAAACATGGCTTGACAGTAAGTTACTTTTTGATGCAGATGTTATTTCACATTCATTTATGCATGGGAGTGATGTATGAATGAATATTTTAAATAATTTATTTTAAACTTTATTAATTTTCATTCTAATTCCTTTGTGTCATGTATTTTCAGACAAAAGAAGGACAATATAATATTTACATGGGTATTGTTAAAAATCGAAATAGCACTTTAGGGCAAGTTGAGGAGTTGGCGGCAACTGCATCAGGGCTAGGGCAATTTGAGGAGCCGGGGCCAAGTACAAGAGGGCTAGGGCAAGGTTTGTTTGGACAAGGGCAATATTCTAATCTAACTAGATACCTCACTGCAGAACTAAACTCTGATGTGGAAATAGAAAGATATTTTAAATTTGAAGAAATATGCAACTCCAAAGCAGCATTTATGGGCTTCGTCAAAGAACTCAAAAAAATAACAAGATGTTTCTTCAAGATGTAAATACATAAGAGCTTTGACAATAATGGAGTTGGCTATGGGTAAGTTTTCAATGTATTTTCTTTCTTTTTTTTCATTGATATTTTGTTTTTTTTCATTGATATGCACTACGTCTTACTCATGTGTTAGCATCATAAATGTTAATTTCTATTTTCTTTTTTTCTTTTAACTTTGGCAAAAGAAGAAAAGCATCTTGGAGTCTCTGACGAAACTGCTACTCAGGGAGCTGTGGAGGAAGTGGAATAGACGTGTGGCAAATTAAGTTCTACATCAGAAGATGAAATAGAGCTGCAACAACAAGCTGAGGAGGAACAGTTAGACTATCAACACGTTGAAGGACCCTCCAGTTGAGTTTGATGGAGACGTATAATCGTATATCTTCAAAAGAAGTTAATGCTTGAAGAAGATGTTAGGGTTGCGTCCTCGCCAAAATGTGACGACGACAATGACGAAATTAATGAAAATTCTACATTCAGTTTTCATGATTATCAATACAACTCCAAAGACAGTGAGGAGGAGGAAAACAACTCCGTTTCATCAACATGTACATCCACATCGACACATACATCTCCTGTTCCACCTACAACTCCAACTACGCCAACTCATTCGCCTGCTCGACCTACTACACCTCCACAACCTGCACCTCCCAGAAAACATTGCCGAACACACCGAACAACTCTACATCGACTGTTCCACCGACAACTCCACCTATGCCAAGTACTCATCCAGCTACACATGCTACACCTCCACAACCTGCACCTCCCCAGAAAACATTGCCGAACACACCTAACAACTCTACATCTACATCTTCTCCACCTAAAACTCAACCTACGCCAAGTACTCATACTGCTCGACCTGCTACACCTCCACAACCAGCACCTCGCCATAAAACCTTGCCCAACCCACGTAATACTTCTACATCTTCTCCACCTACAACTTCACCTTCGCCAAGTACTCGTACTGCTCGACCTGCTACACCTCCACAACCAGCTACACCTCCACAACCAGCACCTCGCCATAAAACCTTGCCCAACCCACGTAATACATCTACATCTTCTCCACCTATGCCAAGTACTCGTACTGCTCGACCTGCTACACCTCCACAACCAGCACCTCGCCATAAAACCTTGCCCAACCCACGTAATACATCTACATCTTCTCCACCTACAACTCTACCTACGCCAAGTACTCGTACTGCTCGACCTGCTACACCCCCACAACCAGCACGTCGCCATAAAACCTTGCCCAACCCACGTAATACATCTACATCTGCTCCACCTACAACAAGTACTCATCCAGCTACACATGCTCATTCTTCACATCAGCAGGTACATTGTCCTAATGCTGCACCACCTGCATCTGCCTATTACACAGTTGTTCCTTTTGTTGCATTTGTTCGTTGATAAAAAATTTATCTGTTAATTCTTGTCATTCTCAGATTCCAAGAAAAGCTATCATTGTTTTGCTTGTCATTGCTCGTCATTGTAATTGTAATGAGGGGCCACCACAACATGACTACTAATCAGTAGGAAATAGTCACTTACCCCCGTGTAGTCGCTTCAGTCAATAAATTTTGACGTTTTGAAAACGAAAGTGGGGAAAACGTATGCGTGCAAAACCTGCCTAATGTGTTAGTGACCATGAATCATGACGAAAACGGAAACGGAAAGAGAATTCCAGCTTTAGCGACTCAAGATCATCCCATAATGGATCGGGGTTAAGATAATCAACGTATATGTGCCTCACCCAACATTAACCTAAACAATAGAAGGTATGTGCCTCACTAACTAGTGACTGATAATTATAAAAGCCCAAATTTCCCACGGTGAATACGATGAGCGGAAATGGCACAAACACTCCAAGCAAAAATGGCACGGAGTTGTACAAACGTTTTTTTCGGCGAAACAAAACGTGTATAGACATTCTATTATGAATTGACAGTAACTAGACACAATAACCAATCACCGGATAACAAAATGTCATTTTCCATAAAATTCGACTTGAGCAAGAATTGCACGAAGGTGACGATATGCAGTAATACTTGTGTAAATTCACTATTATGGCCCTTGATAAACAACTACAATGATATGTGACGGTTGCAACGTGCAACAGCAAGTCAAATAAATCGTGTTCCCTTTTTACAGACGGGTGAAGATGTGGCTATTTGGGATGAGCACGACCTTTGCCATCATGTCAATTTGGTCCTGGGCCACCATGAAACGGCTGGAATAAAATGGATAATTGCGGGCTGGACAAAACCTACAAATGTTGTTAGAGCTATCGGTCGCTGTTTCACGAGTGTTCCACTTGTCACTGGTGAAGCCAGAGCGCAGATTGCCTGATGCGCCCATCATGCAACCACCACAAAATCCCTTGCCACATCCACAAGTTAGGGCAGTCGACGATACAGGTGACGCTCGCCAAACTCAAGAAGACGTCGGTGAAGCGATGCATATTCCGGGACCTGGTGCTGCAGTTGCAGTAGGTGACGGAGATGACGAGCAAGAAGACGTCGGTGAAGCGATGCATATTCCGGCACCTGCTGCTGCAGTTGCAGTCGGTTACGGAGACGACGAGCAATCACAATCACAATGATTTGTTTGTGTACGACGACGACGACGACGACGACGACGTACATGCACATCCATGACAAGACCATTTTGCTTAATGAACCCTGACCATCGTGATTTGAACGTGAATAAACACACATTGTCAATGTTAATCGCACATTACCTGACCTGAAGTGTCGTGTCGCACACAACACAACAGCAGCTTGGTAAATTTGTTTTTGTTTTGTATAACTTGAATTACAGTAGTCACTACAAGTAAGTGTGCCTTCCTTGTTTCCCACATCAAACTTTAACATTGTTGAATAGCACATACATACATACATACTCCCATTGCATCATTGAAGCAACCATTGGACAAAAGTTGAGGCACAATGTGCATTTTTTGCACATCCTTCGACTTGTATCGTATTTATCCCTGCCCCAGTTTACCGGATAGGTAAACACAGGCCGGAAATGTGGCCTCATTACATAATTTATTCCATGATTCAATTACATCACATAACTTATCACATCACATCATTCCATGATTTGTCAAACAGAACGTCATACATAATGTGTCTTTCTCTTTCACTGCTACAAACCTATTATGCAACTATCATGTAGTTATCCTTATATAAACAGGTCGAAGTTACAATGTCTGTGTCCCTGTTTGCAGACTTTGCAAATGGATAAAATAAAGGCAAGATGAAGTTGACGCCGGAGTGGAGCAAGCATGCTGCCTTGTGGATGGGCAAATGGATCAGACAAGACATGAATGTGAAAAACAAAGAAAAAGTTAATTTCTCTTTTTTACTCAAATGAATGACAATCGAAACACGTTAGCACGAATTCATCTTTTCTAATATGGAATACTAAGATTTATTGTATACATACGGGGTTGTTTTGTTGTTATAATATAATATTTTATTGTTATATTTTGTTATATTTTTTGTTATTTGTTATTTATTTTGTTCTGCATATTGTTTGTTATATATTTTATTTTGTTACAATATTTTGTTGGTATATTGGTGATGGTGATGTAATGGTTGGTGTAATGGTGATGGTTGATGATGGAAATGAATGTAGAAGGAAGTAGAGGACGGGGAAGACCGAGAAAGACTTGGCTAAAGATGGTGGAAGAAGAAATGCGGGCAAGGGGGTTAACAAGGAGAGATGCAGAAAATAGGGCAAAATGGAGAAGATTGTCATGGGGACCGCAAGGCTAACCCCCGCTCTAGCAGGTAAAATGGCCTTTAAAATGCATGTTGTTGTTTGTTGTATTTTGTTGGTATAATATAATATTGGTATAATATAATATTTTGTTGGTATAATATTTGTTAATAAATATTTCTATTCTATTCCATGAAACCTTCCAGCTTATTTAAAGTGAACATACATGTTGTAATATGCACATTATTTAAAAATACAGTACAGCAAATTATGTTAGTGTACAAAATAATACATGGTATATGGATGCAATATTATTGAATAAAACGCATCGCAATATAATCAACAATGCTGTATTAAATTATATCATTTTGTGTGCTCAATAAATAGGCACTACAATTTGGTTAATTACAAATGTACACTACTTGGTATCTGTATAATAAATAAATAATCCGTGACAAAGGTGTATTGTACACGTCACATGTCCTTTCAACATCATGTAAATATTGTTTTTCCTTCCATGTAACTAACTGCGTGTACGCAATTCTTTGTTCCTTCGGTCATTTGTGATGACTGTGCAAATTCACATAATAATTAATGATTTTACAGATGCCACACATCATCATGAAAAGTCTGAAGGAGAATAACTTGGAGTCAACCGTGCAGCAAGTCATGCGTCGCAGGACCAGCATCATTTCATTGACTCGTCTGCGTAGCATCAAATGCCAGAATTCGACCTATATGATGGCCCAGGCAGGTGAAGTGTACGACTTACACTTACTGTACGTGTATTTTCAATGGAATTATTATTATTAACAGTGCCATATTACTACTTATTCAGAATGACTTGTAAACCTTATATCTTAAGTAATAAAGCATGAATGACGTCGCCGTCACGCCATTTGTCATTGCAAAGCAAACGGTCTTTTGCAGCATTCAAGGAAATCATTAATGATTATGCATTTTTTAAAGCTACTTTCATCAGTATTGAATGCAATGTTGACAATTTAACACCCCATCTATCCAAATAATGAGGATGAACCAACTAACTAACTGATTGTCAAATATTGATGACTTGCAGATTCTTCATATAAAACAAGTGACACCCACAAGGATGCCAACATCAGCAGGTGGAAAAATAAGGAAAGTTGAGATGTTATTTCATCGCATAATACTGCTCAGGTGCGTATCATTTGTTTGTGTACGGTGTCACAAATGTAGTGAGTGTTCTGTATTTGACACAATGTTTAAATCGTGTAACGTATTCCTTGCACCTTTCCATCTTTAGCAAATGTTGATTGATTGACTGATTTGATGTCGTTTCATGTAAAAAGTACGTGCTGTGCTGTGCTGTGCGTGTGTAATAATTAATGCAGCAGTATTCGTAGCAATTTGCTGTCGCTCAGCCTGTCTTAAACCTGACTATGCATTTGCATTTGCATTGTTGTTGCAGTGAAATTCGTGATGGCTCATTGTTTTATGTCAAAGGTAAAACAACTAAGGAGAACAACGTGATATTCCGCAAGCAATCAACGGTGGATTGGAACATTTGTTCTTATCAACGAACCAGTGGACACCAACAATCACATGTACAGAGTACCAATGGTCGAAACAGACTTCCGTTCCTCCCCGTTATGCCAGATTGGCTAGGGATTAAAATCGTTAAGTACTCACAGGCTCGTGTAGTCGAAGGGCAAACGACAGCCTTGTACGCCGTTGTTGGTGATATGACCCTCAGTCACCAAAGCATCGATGTTGGATGTGGCAATCCAGAATGTGATGGTGTCCACTCCAACACAATAACCTGCTTTGCACTGGACACTGGAATGACGACTGATATGTGTGTTCAGCAGCCGCATATCATCTGCTCAGCTGAACATATCAGGTGTCAAGTATTTATCCAGAGACCTGGGTACATACTTTATGCATCAGGCATACCTCATGGTAAGACAATCACTGTTTGCAAAAACGTTAATATTGTTACGGTTTCACGCGACCCTCCTGCCCTTACCAAGGGGAGATTAAGCCCCTTGTTATTTTTGGGTCGTTGCAACCGAGAGACTTGAATCGCCCCTCCCGGGCAGACGCAGGGTAGGGTTCCGGGACAATTATCGCACGTACCGAAGTACCTACGCCGCCGCGGAAGTGGGGATCAAGCCTCGCACGAACCACGCGTAATTTGAGTACGTCCGAGCGGATGGCGCGGCGTACCACGTGGTCCGTGCAGATCTCTGGTATTGGAACCCGATTCGGGTGGTTTTATTTGTACCACGCTTAGTCAATGATGGAAAACACAAAAGCGGTAGAATCAAAGGAAGAACACAGGTTTAATAATTATTTACACTACTATGTAGAAGTCGAAGAGAGACAGAGCAGAACTTAACCAGTCTTAACTTATGCCCAGACACGGGCCCAATCACACTCACAGGGGGGAAATGAAGGGAGGATGATGTTCACGCGCTGAACACGCCGACTTGGTCGTCCAGGAACGGCTTCGCCCGGCGTGGCTCTCCCCGGTCACAGCATGTCCCTCGATGAAGGCAAGCAGGCGGCGGGAGGGATCCTTGCAGTGCGTCTCTCGAACAAAGGGGCAGAGCAGGCAGGCGGGAAAATGTACGCGTCTCTTGCCAGGCTTGGCGGTTTCTCACAGCGCGATGAATTAACGGCGCGCTTTTACTCGGGTAACTCAATAGAGGTTCTGCCTCAAGCTCAACCGAGCGTTTAACTTGTAAGAGCGCCTCATAACTTCGTTCATGCGCGTCTTCTCTCTCTCTTTGAACTCTCTCAACTCTTGAACCCTCTTTCTCTTCTCTTTGGTTCAGTGCACCTCCGTCAGAACTTGTTCAACTCTCAAGCGCCTCTCCCATAACTACTCAAGCTCATCACCCAGCGCAGGTCCTCCATGATTGTGGGACGGCAGTGAGTGTTCAGGGAGCTTTACAGAATCTACAGCTAGGAGTGCACCAGCTGGGAGCACAAGCTCCTATACCACCACTGCCCTCTCCAGCCCAGGTTAAAATCTGGACTCAACATGCGCCTGATGACGCTGCACCAGCAGCGCGACGCCCTAAATCAGGTAAAGTGCGGTAATGCATATTTCAGTGACAATCCCGGCTGCCTGGAGTTGGAAGGACAGCTGAGCATCGAGGCTATGGTAGCGGAGGCACGCACGGCCAGTCGGCCTGCAGCATCCGGAACCAGAGCCCTACTAGATGCTAGTGGTTGCATCTTCAAACGTGAACAAGTTCAGGTGGCTCCCAGGGATATTGCACTGAACCATGTGGCCGAGAACGCTGCGCACCACATTACGTGGAGTATCGAGTCATCTAGCACCACGGTCACCTATGACAAACATGTTAATCATGTGGTGCACACAGACCACACTGTGGTGGCGTTGCCACCACACCAAGCTGTATACCCGTTGTTCATACACCAGAACGGAATGTTGAACATTAGGGACTGTTACGCCTTACCTACAACCACGGTAGGCGGTAAACTGCTTACTGGAGTTCTCAACACGTATGGTGTCGCCGACGGACCGGCGAAGGACATCAGCCGATACCTCCGCATGAGTAGAGAACGGCAAGTTACAGACTTGACTTACATTCTTTATGTAAGAATGACCTTGTTCAACTCTCTTTATGCACCATTGGACAATGCCTCTCTCCTCAGAACTTGTTCAACTTCTTTCAGCGCACCTCTCCCATAACTGGGGTGGGGGCTTTGCGCAAAGGGTTTTATTGCCACGCCCTTAGCCCCCATCGAATGTTCTAACCTTCCAGCCATGATTGGCGGCTCGCGCTTACCGTCGGCTTCTCCTCCGCCTTCCTTCGGTCTTGCCTCGACTTGTCAGGCCTGCCTCGTGTTAATTTGCGCCAAAAACCACAGTATCGAGGCGGCATAAGCAATGGAAGGACCTAACTCTCATTATTCTACTCAACGCAAAACTAACACAGGAAAAGGACTATGCTTACACATACTAAGAAATAACTGAACTATCGTGAGGCTACGTGTTGTAGTGTGACTAAACTATGAGGGGGAAATTAACCTATATTGTACAAACTCAAAACCGCAACAATATCATTGACTTGAACTTTTAGAATTAATTTGTTCTTTTATTTACCATGGTTGGTGGAAATGTTCTTGTAACTAGATAATGCAAATATCAGCTGAAGCAAAACATTTACAGTCAGTGTCATTGTTATGAGGGGCCACCACAACATATGCAGTAATACTTGTGTAATTTCACTATTATGGCCCTTGATAAACAACTACAATGATAAGAGACCCTTGCAACACACAACACGCATGTCAAATAAATCGTGTTCCCTTTTTGCAGACGGGAGAAGATGTGGCTATTTGGGATGAGGACGACCTTTGCCATCATGTCAATTTGGTCCTGCACCACCATGAAACGGCTGGAATAAAATGGATAATTGCGGGCTGGACAAAACCTACAAATGTTGGAGAGTTATCGGTCGCTGTTTCACGAGTGTTCCACTTGTCACTGGTGAAGCCAGAGCGCAGATTGCCTGATGCGCCCATCATGCAACCACCACAAAATCCCTTGCCACATCCACAAGTTAGGGCAGTCGACGATGCAGGTGACGCTCGCCAAAGTCAAGAAGACGGTGAAGTGATGCATATTCCGGCACTTGTTGCAGTAGGTGATGAAGACGACGAGCAATCGCAATCACAATCACTTGTTTGTAAATGACGACGAGGTACGTGCACATCCATGACAACAGACCATTTTGCTTAATGAACCCTGACCATTGTGATGTGAATGTGAATAAACACACATTGTCAATGTTAATCGCCCATGACCTGACCTGAAATGTCGTGTCGCACACAACGCAACACAACACAACAGCAGCTTGGTAAATTTGTTTTTGTTTTGTTTAACTTGAATTACAGTTAGTCACTACAAGTAAGTGTGCCTTCCTCGTTTCCCACATCAAACTTTAACATTGTTGAATAGCACATACATACATACATACATACATACATACATACATACATACATACATACTCCCATTGCCTCATTGAAGCAACCATTGGACAAAAGTTGAAGCACTATGTGCATTTTGCACGTCCTTCGACTTGTATCTTATTTATCCCTGCCCCAGTTTACCGGATAGGTAAACACAGGCCGGAAATGTGGCGTCATTACATAATTTATTCCACGATTCAATCACATCACATCACATAACTCATCACATCACATCACATCATTCCATGATTTGTCAAATAGAACAACGTCATACATAACACGTGTCTTTCTCTTTCACTGCTACAAACCTATTATGCAACTGTCATGTAGTTATCCTCATACAAACAGGTCGAAGTTACAATGTCTGTGTCCCTGTATGCAGACTTTGCAAATGGATAAAAGAAAGGCAAGATGAAGTTGACGTCCGAGTGGAGCAAGCATGCTGCCTTGTGGATGGGCAAATGGATCAGACAAGACATGAATGTGGGAAAAAAAAGAAGTTAATTTCTCTTTTTTACTCAAATGAATGACAATCGAACCACGTCAGCAAGAATTCATCTTTTCTAATATAGAATACTAAGATTTCTTGTGTACATGCGGTGTTGTTTTGTTGGTGGCTAATAAACAAAAAGTTTTGTTCATTTGGAGCTTGTTTGTCAATGGAGTTTGAAATATATCTATGTTTGTCCATACAGTGCATTCAGAAAGTATTCAGACCCCTTCACTTTTTTCACATTTTGTTATGTTGCAGCCTTATGCTGAAATCGTTT
The DNA here is from genome assembly GCF_964187855.1 of Myxine glutinosa. NCBI lineage: Eukaryota > Metazoa > Chordata > Myxini > Myxiniformes > Myxinidae > Myxine > Myxine glutinosa. The sequence continues at coordinate 361,323,281 of NC_136261.1, read as the reverse complement.
ACATTCATTTTTTCCCTCATCAATGCACACTCAGATTTTTGAAATTGTTGTGTTGTTATTATTAATATTACAATTATTATTAATAATATAATTAACTGTGTCACGATTGCTTGAACCAGATGATACTGCCTTGCCTGCACCTTGTGTTAAACGAGGAAGGCTTGCTTGCTTGCACAGTTAAATATTCTGTGTTGGTACTACATATCGAGTTTATAGGGCAGCCATCGATACTAGCTAACTGGTACTCGTCCTCCATCGATGGTACCTAGTAGTAAATATTTGTCTTGCATCGATGCTATGCAGAACTTGGCCTCCAACCACTGTGATGTAAATGTAAATGTGTACTCAGCAAGCATTTGTCAAAAACACTCTCCGAATCTGTGTAATAATGCAAATCGTTGCCTCGGCTCAGGTCTCTCTCAGAAGATGTTGATAAATGTTTAACACACATGAGCCCTTTCCACACAGGTGTTATACAACGTACGACGTGACAATACAACATTGTGATGCAGTTTCAAAACAATAATATACTTGTCCCTCAAAAGTAATAGAATAGTACACCTCCTCACATCGTGGTGGTCACACTGTAGATGGGACCGTCATGATAAAAAAACATTTTGCCTTTACAGGAACATGATGACGGATGCAGATCAAGGCGAAAGCATGATGGACACGAGGAAAAGGCAAACAGTAAGCCCACTAAATATGATAATGTCATTATGAGAAATAAAGATACTTTGAAGGAACACGTCGTTTGGTGCAGCTTGTACGTACACATTTCTAATGATCGTCTGGTTATTTAACTCCCTCCTGGTTATTGTCCCCCGTCGCACCGCGGAGCAAAAGGGGAACTATGGTTTTCCCCTCCGTCCGTGCATGCATTCGTGCGTAAGCGAAGGACCGAATTCTAATTTGGTGTGTGGGTGCAACCCACGTCAAAATCCAAGATGGCCGCCGCCATGTATGTCTGACGCCATGTATGTCTGAACATTGTGAGCGGAATATCTTGAAAAATAAGCGAAGTACCAACTTCTAATCTGGTGTGTGGGTGTATCTAGGCATAAGGAAGAACGCTATTGAAAATTGGGTCGTCAAGTAAAATCCAAGATGGCCGCCACCATATATATGTCTGAACCTTGTGAGCGGAATATCTTAGGTAATCATCCACTGTAAAAGAAAAAACCTGGGAAGACTACATTGCATACTTCGAAAGGTATTTCATTTGATATTATGTGTCCACTTATCTACATTCATTTGTCTTCTAATACATTGTATTACTTTCATTGTACTATCATTTTCAAACCTTCCATCAAAATTGACTGCTGATATTGTCCTTTTTCAGTGTACTACACTTGTTACTCAGAGATTCCAACATCACACCAGAATTGCAACTAAAAATGCCAAGAACCAAACATCAGACTCCTGCAAAAAAAAAGACAATTGCATAAAGCATATATACAGAACATTCGGAAGTCCTTAGTTCCTCAAACCGAGCAAAAAGGGAAGGAAGAACAAATGCAATGTTATATATCAGAGCCACTAACACCAACATTTAAAGACAGTGATATGCCCTTAACTTCAGCATCAACTATATCCAACACAACCATTCCTGAAAGTACACTAATGAATACTTCCTCTTCAAGTCAAGTGCAACCACAACTGTCACTAATTCATGACCAGTCATTTGCAACCCTAAACACTTATGATGTACTCATTGGTGAGATTCCAATTGCTGGTATGGATAAAATTTCATACTTTATGGGATTAATTCCTCCTCGTTTCATATATGGAGCAACAACGAGCAGTGAAGACATTGGCCTATACAAAGTTGACAGTGGCAAAACGTGTACGCAGATACATTATGTTACTGGTCACTATGTCGTTTCACATCAAGACAGTAATAACCACATTACAATATATGATTCACTTTTTTATGAGAAATGTATTCAATCTTTACTACCCCAGTTAAGAACATTGTACTCTACGATATCTGGTGCATCTTCATCTTGCCTTCAAACAATCAAGTACGTCATACCTCAATCACAAGGAAACACTTCAGATTGTGGTCTGTTTGCAGCAGCTAATGCACAATTATTACTGACAGATGTACATCCTCCATCAGTCACTTTACATCAGCACAACCTTAGTCAACATTTCCACCACTGCTTAGTAAATGATGCAGTTACACCTTTTCCCACTCTCGGTATGCTCCACCTCAATATAGGTTCTTATTTCACTCTAGCTAGTCTGTTGGGAGCCGTTGGTGAGGTATGTGGATGGACAAAAGGACCACCGAAGCACTCGGAAACATAGTGGTGGGATGATGAAGTTGGAAAGAGGATTGACGAGAAGAGGAAGAAGTTCAAGGAGTGGCAGAAGGCGAAGGGTACGGGAGCAGAAACAGCAGAGCATGAAAGTTATAAGGCAGCCAGGAAGGCTGCAAAGAAAGAGGTAGCAAAGGCGCAGGAGGCATGTAGGAAAATGTTCGGAGAACGCTTGGATTCGGAAGAGGGTCAGAAAGCAGTATTCAGGATTGCAAAGCAGATAGCGAAAGAGAGGTGTGATGTGATGGGGGTGAGTTGCTTGAAGGATGAAGTGGGACAAATCGTTGTCGACCCAGATGGAATTAAAGGAAGATGGAAAAGATATATGGAAATGCTGTTGAATACAGAGAATGAATGGGATGGCAACATAGAGAGTAACCCAGTTTTAGGACCGGCAGAGAAGATAACTGAGAAGGAAGTTGAGGAAGCGATAAAAGCAATGAAGGGTAGAAAAGCGGGAGGGCCGACGGGAGTTGTGGGAGATATGTTGAAGGCAGCAGGAAAGTTGGGGTGTGAAGAGAATGACAGAGATCTGTAATCTGGTGGTGAAAGAAGGCCGCATTCCAGTGGATTGGGAACCGAGTACCCTCGTTCCTCTATACAAGGGGAAAGGTGACCCTCTGGAGTGTGGCTCGTACCGAGCGATAAAGTTATTGGAGCATGGAATGAAGGTATTGGAAAGGGTGTTGGAGAGGCAGATAAGGAAGAAAGTGAAGATCGACGAAATGCAGTTTGGATTCATGCCAGGAAGAGGAACGACAGACGCGCTTTTCATTGTGAGGCAGTTGCAGGAGAAGGACATGGAGAAGAGGAAGAAGTTGTTTCTTGGGTTTGCTGATCTGGAGAAAGCATTCGATCGGGTTCCACGCAAAGTATTGACATGGGCATTGAGGAAGTTAGGAGTGGAGGAATGGTTGATCAGAGTAGTGACGGCAATGTATAAAAGAGCGCACAGCTGTAAGGACGGAGGACGGGAACAGTGGTGAGTTTGAGGTGAAGGTGGGAGACGGGAGTGCATCAGGGGTCGGTACTAAGTCCACTACTATTTGTAGCTGTGATGGAGGTGCTGGCTCAGAACATAAAGGAGGGTTTACCGTGGGAGTTGTTGTATGCAGATGATCTGGTGTTGATTGCGGAAAGTATGGATGGACTGAAGGAAAAGATGAACACGTGGAAGGAATGTATGGAGACAAAAGGTCTGAAGGTGAATATCGGAAAGACGAAGGTGATGGCAAGTGGTAAAGCATGTGGTGAGGTGGAAAGAACTGGGAAGTAGCCCTGTGCTGTGTGTAGGAAGGGTGTCGGAGTGAACTCCATTCAGTGTACAATGTGTGCTGAGTGGGTTCATCAAAAATGTAGTGGTCTGAGAGGGTCATTTACCAGTGTGGCAGCTACATTCAAATGTAAGGTGTGCACAGAGGGAGCTGCAGATGGAGGAAATGTTGAGTTGGATCTTGGAGACGGCGTGAAGCTGGAAGGTGTGAAAACATTTTGCTACCTCGGAGACATGCTGAATGGAGAAGGTGGATCAGACTCGGCAACGGTTGCTCGAGTGAGATGTGCATGGAAGAAGTTTCGGGAATTGAGTGGCGTGCTGATGATGAGGGGAGTGTCGTTGAAGCTGAAGGGAAAGGTGTATGCTGCATGTGTGAGAAGTGTTATGATTTATGGGAGCGAGACATGGGTAATGAACGTAGAGCAGCAACGAAGGTTGGAAAGGGTGGAAATGCAAATGGTTCGACGGATGTGCAGAGTATCGTTGAGAGAGATGAAGACAAATGATGAATTGCGAAAGATGATGGGAATAGAGCCTGTGATTGATGCTGTGAAGAGGAACAGGTTGAGATGGTTTGGTCATGTGTTGAGGAAGGATGAAAGTGACTGGTTGAGAAGAGTGATGGAAATGAATGTAGAAGGAAGTAGAAGACGGGGAAGACCGAGAAAGACTTGGCTAAAGATGGTGGAAGAAGAAATGCGGGCAAGGGGGTTAACAAGGAGAAAAAAAACAAAACAAAAAAAAAACAAGGTTAACCCACAGGGTTAACAAGGAGAGATGCAGAAAATAGGGCAAAATGGAGAAGATTGTCATGGGGACCGCAAGGCTAACCCCTGCTCTAGCAGGGAAAATGGCCTTTAAAATGCATGTTGTTGTTGTTGTATTTCACTCAGTACTTTCAGCAACATCAGAAAGACCACAGACAAAAGAGAAAACTTGACCACCATAATGGCGAGAAGCCTGCCAAGATACAAAACACCATGGAATAAAAAACACATAAGTGAAAAATAACACTGAAAAGCATGACGAGAATGTAAACACAAGAACAAAGAAGATTTGTCATTATCAAAGAGATGATCAGAAAAAAGAACACCATAAGGCTCCTAAGACAAGAAAACGAGACAACCCGTCATCAAATTGATTATGAAAAGAAAGTAAAAGAGCAAAAAGTCAATACTGTAACGATGAACAAAACCCCTAATCTCAGAAATGATGAGAAGAAACAACACCATATGGCTCATAACACCAAAAAGAACAAAGCCTGTGATCAGAGTGATCATCAGAAAAAAGCAGAAGACCGTAAAGCCAATACGATAAGAATGAAGACAACCCGTAATCAAAGAGATGATAAGCAGAAAGACCAACACCATAACGCTTATAAGAAAAGAAACGACACAACCAATCAAATTGATTATGAAAATAAAATAAAAGAGCAAAAGGCCAATACGGTAACGATGAAGAAAACCTGTCATCTGAAAGATGATAAGAAAGAAGACGACCGCATGGCTCGTAGCATCACAAACAACCAAGCCCTTTCTTATTTTACTCACTAAGTCCAGCAACATCAGAAAGACCACAGACAACCAGCGTTACGCCTAGGTCCCCCGTCGGGGAAGTGATGTGAATTGACAAAGTGGAAGACGCAGAAAACATGCTACGATATGATATTTCGCTCAAGGTTCAGACATACATGGCGGCGCCCATCTTGGATTTTGACGTGGCGACCCAATTTTCAATAGCGTTCTTCCTGATGCCGAGATACACCCACAAACCAAATTAGAAGTTGGTACTTCGCTTATTTTTCAAGATATTCATCTCAAGTTTCAGACATACATTGCGGCGCCCATCTTGGATTTTGACGTGGCGACCCAATTTTCAATAGCGTTCTTCCTGATGCTGAGATACACCCACACACCAAATTAAAAGTTGGTACTTCGCTTATTTTTCAAGATATTCATCTCACAAGGTTCAGACATACATGGCGGCGGCCATCTTGGATTTTGACGTGGCGACCCAATTTTAAACAGCCTTCTTGCTTGTGCCTAGATACACCCACACACCAGATTAGAAGTTGGTACTTTGCTTATTTTTCAAGATATTTCGCTCACAAGGTTCAGACATATATATGGTGGCGGCCATCTTGGATTTTGACGTGGCGACCCAATTTTGAATAGCGTTCTTCCTTATGCCGAGATACACCCACACACCAAATTAGAAGTTGGTACTTCGCTTATTTTTCAAGATATTCATCTGAAGGTTCAGACATACATGGCGGCGGCCATCTTGGATTTTGACGTGGCGACCCAATTTTAAACAGCGTCCTTCCTTGTGCCTAGATCACTGATCTCTATAATAACTGGATGGGTGGACTAATGGTGATTGGCATATTCTCGTTGAGGCAACAGGAAGTGACCTGGCACCATCTTGACACCCCCAAAACAATCGTTCATTCGACTTGTTGCGTGCTTGCGGACCTGGTGAATGCTGCCATAAAAGCTAGATATTTATTGTAATTTTGGATTGCAAATCAACTCTTTTAAGGATTTTATTGTGACAAGCGACAGGATGCCTGCGTGCGTTTCGTTTGGTTGTACAAACCGCGATGAGCGCAACAAAAGAGAGAAAGGAGTGACTTTCCATCAGTAAGTTTTAAATTTTTTCTTCATGACTGATTTTCAATGTCTGTCGGGCCTTGTCGTCAGGCTCACGTAGCCCTAGCGGACCGCATATTGTGAATTGTCATTGATGAAATATTAACCTGCACAGTGACATTGCCCGGGTCTGCTAGTTCGCTAGGACTAAGTTGACCAGCAATTGTATAATTTATGCACTAAAATGTAATTGTTGACTTTATTCATTTGTGGAATGACTCGTTGACAGTGATCTCAATGTATCAGCGTACAGAGGCACATATTAGAGCAGGAAATATTTAATTGCATGGGTTTATCCCTGGTCTGTTCTAACTTGTTATAACAGATCTTCAACTCGCAGAACTGCTGTTGATAATCAGGCAAAGAACAAAATAATTTTGGCCTAGCAGCAAACAAAAATACAGACTATAATTTCAAATTTTACTTTTATTTTTATGTCAACCGACAAGTATTGTTTATAGTAAATTTTGTTCTCCCTGTGTGGGAATTCCCATTTTCATTTTATCATGACCGACTATTGTTATATTTCATGACAACATCTGTCAACCAATGCAAGGATGACTTTAACAGAATGTATTTGGCATGCAGGTTCCCACACTGTGATCCAGAAAGGCTACGGAGGTGGGTGTTGAACATAAAGAGGGACAAGTGGCTACCTAATTCAAGATCACGTCTGTGTTCCGACCATTTCACAGACGACAGTTTTGACAGGACTGGTCAAACAGTTCGTCTGAGGCCAAATGCAGTTCCCACCATTTTTGGATTTCCTGACCACCTTCAGAAGGTAAATGCAAATGTCATGATCTCGAGTACATTTTCAACAACAAATTAAGTTTCATGTCTTTTGTCATTTGATGTTAGCTGATGTAATTGCTATCGATTTCACTGCATTACACAAGACGATGTGAATTCAGCAGTCTCAGGATGCCTTCTTGAGACGATTCCAACGCAATCAGCCTTGTGTTTCTATTGTCAATTAGTTCCTGAGATATTACGCAAAATGTGATTCTAAGGTTTTTTGAGATCCTGATCTCGTACAGCTCGTATTATAAAGCACCAGAGCATTTGTAAAGTTGTTCTGGATAGATATATACTGGAATATAATTATTTTTAATATTTAATTTCCAGAAAGCTACAACTCGCAGACAAACCAAATAGTGTAGGCTGTTATGTCATTTCGTGTTTTTTTTTTTGTTAAAAGCAAAATTCCACTTGATTCCTTGTCTTTGGGGTGTCACATGTTCGAAAAAATAGGTTGTTAATTTTTTAAAACGGATTAAGGGTGTCAAATCCAAGATGGCCGCCAAAATATATAAATTCCATTAAAACTGGTATTCTGAACACAGTATGAGGTCCAAATTAATGATAATACCCATAATTTCAATACCAAGGAGTTAAAAAACAATAAATTTCAATATGGCAGTCAAATTCAAAATGGTGGAAAAATCCAAGATGGCCGCCACTTCTTAAATAACCACAGTACAAAAACTTAATGTTCTTGATAACACAAATTGTGAATGATGAAATAGGTCCATTTTGGTGGTAATGCCCACATAAGTAATGCTAGGCCGTTGGGGAAACATGTTACTGATTCGTTGAAATCGGTGGATGCCAGCCATAGTGAGAAATAGTGAGAAAATCCAATATGGCTACCACTGTTTTACACAAAGGTCCACATTGCTATAACAATGATAGCGTAATGTAATTTCCTGTTTGACCATATTTAAATATTCCTGTCTCACAATCATCCGTTTTACCTTACAAGTCGTCGTGTTCATCTCCCACAATGTTCTGAGCTGATTGTTCATTGTTGCTACAGCCGTAGTTCAAACAGCTACAGACCTCTGTGCATGGGAGTTTATTGCTGCGGCAACTACAGGAGTTTCCTTTGCATCTTGATTTGCAGCCACATTTTACCAGCTTAGTCATAGCCTCTGGTGCTGGAGGGTTCAAACACATCACCGGAAGAAATCTATTTTCCTCTGACTTCCATCCGTAGTCAGTGGGAGAAGGAAGGGACGGTTGACTTTCGCATGCCTGCATCCATATCATTGCAATATAATGTGCTCGCAGAATGTGTGGTGTCAATGATCCAGAGGTTGGAGGCAGACTCTCTCCCTCGGCCTGTCGATTTGAGTACAAGAACCATCGTAGTGCATTTACTTTGGTGTGTGTTTTGGATCTGTACAACAAGCAAACGAACCTTTCCAGTTGGTCAATTGCGTTTGGAGAGGGTGTAGCAGCAGATTTGCAAAGTGAAGCAAGTGAATCCAGTATCATATCATCGCAGGACATGAACACCTTCATACACCAGTCCTTTGTCCTGCCGCCAACCTGCCACACATATCTGATCCTGTGAAATAATGAAACCCGAGAATATCTGAGGCGCGGTTAACTCCTAACTTTTCAAAGATAGGTTTGACTGCAATTTTCCTATTCAGTTTTCCTTTTCCGGTAAGGAAATATGTCTCAGCAGGTAGCTGTGGATACATGTGGATCATCAGCAAGAAGACATCGGTATCTGGAGAGTCTATTACAAGCTCTACATCGCCGTTAACTGTTAGGGCATGGAGCAAGAGTAACGTATCCGCTTCTTCATGACCGTGTTTTACCAATTCATCAGGCACACTTACATTGCCTTTTGTCTCAGTGCCGAAGGTTACCATGAACTTCTTCAATTTGTTGGCAGAGCTGTTGCTGTGATCCAGAGTCTTTGCAGCTAAATACTCTATACAAGTTCTGCCTTGGTTTTGACACTTGAAAGGAAGTCCTTCAAGGAAATATTCTGGATCAGTGTACTAGCTTGGATGTGATAGTAGGTCGAGTTTCCCTTTGTTCTCTTTTTTCTCATTTTCTCTTTCAGAGAACTTTCGACGTATCTGTCAAATACCAGTCTTACTTCGTCGTAGTTAGCTGCAATCCTGATAAGCTTTTCAAGAAATGACATGGCAAAATCACTGCATGTTTTCATTTTGTCTGTCTTGGAGATGGAGTTAACGAGGGCCATGCCATCTATGACTACAACTTTAAATTTCTCAGACATGTCGGACATGTCAGTTGAAGCTTCTTGCTCAGGCTGCGCTTCTTGTACTTCAGGCGCCTCGGCTTGGGGTGGTACTTCAGTTTGGGAGTTTTCACTCAATACTTGGTCGCCAGAAACACTTGGTATGGCATTAGCTGGATCGCTTGTGGCTTCTGTTGGGCTAGGTTGCTCCTTGGTAACTAGCGCTTCAAGATGATGAAGGACCTTAGCCTTGTCATATGCTAGGAGAAGTGACCCATCCGAAGCGAAAAGGGCACGTGGAACAATTCCAAATTCATACTTCCCAATACAGTCCTTTAGATCAAGGTCTGGACGGCTTCTTGATGCTACTATAAACCTCTGTAGGAGTCCTCGTTCTTCTTTGACTTTAATGAGTTTGTCACCTGCTTTCACTTTCTTCACTGTGTTGGCACTTTTGAAAGTGCCTATGTTCTTTCTCTTCATTGGATCCCACACTGAAAGTTTTCCTTCTGTAAGGTGTTCTTTGACAAATGTCTGGAACAACTGTTGTCTGATGGCATCGCGGTCTACTATGTCCTTTGTTACCTTTTCATCAATTACTTTCTTGGTAAGAAGGTTACACAGGTCACTCTCATCGGTTACGAATGGGTCTCCATGAACAACAAATACCTGTCAATCTAGCGGAATTTCTCATTACTCGGGTGGACTTTCCGCCTATGATCTCGTGGTGTTGGTCTCTGGTATCAGCACCTTCCATGCCATATTCTCTTTGAAACTCCTCTACTAGATTAGACAAGTCAGGTGCAATCAGGAAGAAACGGTCTAGAGCTCTCTCAATTTGGGTTATTCCAGTAATGCCTCCAATGACCTTGAGTTTGCGGTTCTCCTGCTCAATTCCGTGATCTGGACCTATTGAAGTGAATGCAGCAATCCCCTTCGTCACACAGAAATTCCCTTTCAGGAGTTCTGCCCAGACATCTGGAAAAATTGTTCTGTTTGCTGCATTGTTGACAGGTACAAAGGGAGCAAACGTGCGTAGTTCAGATGGTCGTGAGCAAAGAAGTACTTGATAAGAGCTTCAGTAAGATAAGCTTGATAAGAGCTTGATATTTTGAATTTGACTGCCATATTGAAATTAATTGTTTTTGAACTCCTTGGTATTGAAATTATGGGTACTAGGGCATGCCCGTACTATATATATATCTAAAATTATATCCCCCCCCTCTATTTACATGAAATGGTTTGGTCCAAAGCGAACGGCTTGCGAGTACGGTGACAATCCCCCCCCTCTATTTACATGAAATGGTTTGGTCCAAAGCGAACGGCTTGCGAGTACGGTGACAATCCCCCCCCCCCTCTATTTACATGAAATGGTTTGGTCCAAAGCGAACGGCTTGCGGAGTTTGGTAAAGAAATCGCCATAGCGTGCACAAACGCGCAGGAAAGCGAAAGAATCGCAAATTAGTTTTAAAACATAGTTTAACGCCAACATAGCGGCAACATAGTTTGCCAACGTGAAATAAATGAATACGCTCTCAAATGTGCTGTCCGAGGCAGAGTCTGTTCGCCACGTTCGGCACACGTGATAGCTCGCTGCTCTCTGATTGGTTGAATCGTTTTTTGGACATAGCTCGGTAACTACTTGTCCGATTAATATGAAACCTTGAAAAGGCACATCCTCAGGTCCCCAGCAATATACCTGGCAAGTTTCAAGTATATCGGACCGGTAGTTGTCGAGAAACAGCGGTCGCATACACACAGACACACACACACACAGAGATTACTGGAATTATAGATAGATTATCATTAATTTGGACCTCATACTGTGTTCAGAATACCAGTTTTAATGGAATTTATATATTTTGGCGGCCATCTTGGATTTGACACCCTTAATCCGTTTTAAAAAATTAACAACCTATTTTTTCGAACATGTGACACCCCAAAGACAAGGAATCAAGTGGAATTTTGCTTTTAACAAAAAAAAAACACGACAGCCATTTTTAAGACATAGCAGCCTACACTAAAAGTCAGGAACGACTGCACCACTGAACCAGGCTCCAGCACAGAGTCCACTCAACCTGATCCAACATCTGAGTCCATGTGCCACCAAGACCACTCCTATGCCACGATGGCATCTCCAAGAAAATTGAAACACAAATTGGATGACGCCAGTGCTCAGCTGCAAAGTTGCAATAAGAAACTAAAACTTGAAAAGCAGAAAACAAGGCGTTTGTTGCAAAAAGTGAATGATATGAGTGTGGTTGTGACATCTTTGCGTGATAAGAACTTGATCACCACAAATTGTGCAGAAATGTTGGAGACAACATTCAGTGGTATTCCAAAAGAAGTCATGAAGAGAATTCTGAGCAATACGAATAAATCTGCATCCTATCCAGAGGAACTAAGATCATTTGCTATGACTCTTCAGTTTTACTCCAGTAAAGCATATGACTATGTGAGAGAGTCTTTTGATTTGGCCTTGCCACATCCACGTCAAATTAGGTCATGGTACAAGGGCATCGAAGGAGATCCAGGTTTCACCAAGGCTGCATTTAATGCCCTACAAATGCGCGCCAAAGACTACGCAAGCCAAGGGAAGGAGGTTGTGTGTGCCATCATGTTTGATGAGATTGCAATTCGCAAGCATGTTGAATTCGCCAATGGAAGATACCATGGATATGTCGACATCGGTAGTGGGAAATTTGATGATTCTACACCGGTGGCAAGAGATGCTCTGGTGTTCATGGCCGTATCGGTGAATGAATCTTGGAAAATACCCTTGGGATATTTCCTCATAGTTGCCATGAATGGCGAGCACCGCGCTAATGTTGTCACGGAATGCTTTCACCGTCTACATGAGGCAGGTGTTCGAGCCGTCTCGCTTACATGTGATGGACCTTCTTGTCACCTGGCCATGATGCGTTGTTTGGGTGCAAAAATCGATGTCACTGCATTGGATCCATCTTTCGCCCATCCAGCTGATCCAACCCAAAGAGTGCATGTGATTCTGGATGCCTGCCACATGTTGAAGCTGTTGCGGAATGCATTGGCAGACGGTGGACTTTTCCAGACCAGTGATTGCAGGACTGTAAGGTGGCAGCACATTGAAGAGTTGAACGCTCTCCAAAAATCCGAAGGACTTCGTCTTGGAAATAAACTGAGGAGTGCTCACATACAGTGGAAGAAGCAGAAGATGAAGGTAAATCTCGCTGCGCAAGTTTTCAGTGCCAGTGTTGCTGATGCATTGCAATACTGCAATGAGGGTCTCCAACTGCCACAGTTCAAGGGATGTGAAGCGACAGTGGAATTTATCAGGCACATCGACAGTGCCTTTGATGTGTTGAACAGCAGAAATCCCCTTGGGAAAGGCTTCAAAGCACCTATGAGGAAAACCAACAAAGACAGATGGTGGAAAATAATGGAAGGAGCCAAAAAATTCCTCCTCAGTCTGAAAGATAGATCAGGCTCTCTGATGCATCTCGGTCCTCGGAAGACAGGGTTCATTGGTTTTATTGTTAGCATGGAGAGCACAATCAACTTGTTCTCTGAACTTGTTGATTCACCAAATGCCCCTCTGACATATCTCCTGACATACAAATTCAGTCAGGATCACATCGAACTATTCTTTGCAGCTGTACGGGCACGAGGTGGCTTCAACAACAATCCCACAGTGAGACAGTTCAAGGCGGCGTATAAGCGCCTTCTGGTCCGACATGCAGTTGTTACGTGGTCCCCTCGGTGACTACCTGGTCTCGGTGACCCCCGGACCGTGAGAGGACCTTCGCCAGAAAGTAGTATTATATAGATGCGCTTTCGCAACGCAATACCTATGAATTCCACCCCAAGAGACACTGATGTTCAAGAATATATTTCCCAAGGGTAATGATACCCAACAATTTCAATGACACAACCACGGAGATTTTCCCCGAGCAATCAACAATACACAACCATCAACAATCTTTCAAGGACAATCAATTCCCTATGAATAAGATGGCCATCTTATGTACGTGTGTCCCGGTGAGTACTCACGACACCCTTTTGGTCTCGGTCCCGCACAATGTCTCTGGGCCCCTCCTGACCAAGATGGTAGTCGGCGTCGCCGCACTCGGGCGGTTGAACGAACCCCGGGTGGACGTCTCCACCGGGCAGGTATCGTACCAGGCCCCGCGGCTGCAGCCTCTCGGGGCTACGCGAAGCGGGTGCGGTAAAGCAAGCCAAAAGCCCCACGCCACTTGCCAGGCGTGCTAGGCCCCAACCTGCGACTCGGACGCGCCTTTTTAGACGGGGCTGCGAACGGTACCAGACGCGGGGTCGATGCACGGCTCCACATCAACTTGACGTCTCCACCGGGTCGGTACACGTCCCGGTACCTCCTCTCGCCAGACGGGCTTCGGAACGCCGCTTTGTCACGCAGCGCAAGGTCGATGCCACCTTTGGTTCGAGCGGGGCGAGGAAGATCAAGAAGAATACCCGTCCTTTTTTCCTCGTGTCGTTTCCTCTTCCGTTTCCGGTCACTTCCGTTTCCGGCCACTGGTTCAGAAGGGCTCCTGACCCTCCAATCACAACAACCCTTAATATACTACACACGGATAAGCAAAGATCTGAATATTAATTCACATAGATATGTAACACAGTCAAGAACGGAACAGGAAATTGTGCAATCTTGGACAGAACTGATGTTGTCCACATTGACAACGTATCGCAATCCACAGTTAACGTGGCAAGAAAATATGACCTGCTCATCAGAGATCCCACTGCAGATGAACATGATTATGCAGATACACCGAATTTTGAGGAGGTGTCAGAGTACAAAGAAGCTGCGGTCAACTTCATTGCTGGTTTTGTGGTGCGCATGATGCGGAAAAGAACAAGTTGCATGCAGTGCACGAAAGCATTGGGTGCTATCAATGGAGAGAGCCACCAGTTTGTGGCCATGAAGGACCGTGGAGGCCTGGAGAAGGCATCCTCAAGCATCGTCTCCGTATGCATGGAAACTGAGAAATGTTTTCAACGTATGATGAAAATATCGGATGGAAAACTTCCACAAGGTCAAGGAATCTGTTCCGCAGTGGCAAGGAGTGTACTAAAAAACTCATCTGCAATGAATCTTTTTCCTGATCTCCATTCGCACCAGTTCGATACAGCAGTGGAAGACAACCACATCCACAAGCTGGTGACCATGGCTTCATCCTGCTACAGCAAAATAAAGCTTTTCCACATGGGAAAAGAACACACAGAAATTATTACTGGTGATAAAGTGCGAAAGCAAATGTCAAGATTAGTGCTGTTCAAGCATCAGTGAATTGAATCTAGTTGTGTGTTTTGTGCACTGATCTCTATAATAACTAGAGATGAGTGGTTTGCGTCCATGTAGTGTTCATCATTGTGAACTTCAGTATTTTGTGGAACATTAATGTCCACAAGTCCTGTTTATATACTGTCAAATGTGACATGGATGTTGTATATGTTTGTTATTACTTACCTAGTTAATATCGTGACATCATTTTTGCACATGTAATTTTTATTTGCACAAATATTTGGGTTTGTTATTATTGTTTCAGTGAAAGTTGCATCTTGCCAAATTTATTAATAATTCCTATACATGTGTTTTGTAATTACTTTGTTTCATTTTGTAATTGTTGGAATCTCGCTCTTGATGTATTGGTACTATATCTACAAGACAAATTCTTTTGCACAATAAATCATACAATAAATTTGTTATAAATAATAATTAAGTTTTGTTGCTGCATTTTCCAAGATTGTTCAAAAGTATGTTAAAATGCTTGTTTGAATGGCGTTTTAAGCTGAACTTAACCTTGTAATTCACTTCGGATACACTGAATAACAACATCTTCTCAATCCATGTATACATCATTATGATAAATTTTCAGATATCTGACGCTGAATAGAAACCAAAATGCACCTCCTCATTTAACTGAAACTTAGACAATTATTAATGAGGATAACCTGGAGTTGCCAAGAACAAACAACCTATAGTAACCATAACTATTATACACTATATACACCATATGAAGTAGGTGCAATTTATGTTTTAATATAGCACTGGTTCTGTTATGAAACACGTATTTGAATGCGTTGCTAATGAACATCCGCAAAGTGAGTTGGACAGTTCTCACTAAAAGCCTAAAATTTATCCTTCCAAAGCGTTTTGATATTCAAGTATGATTCAAGCGCTATATAAAACATCATATTATATATCTTTTATGTTTATTATAATAATAGTTATTGTCATTTGCATGCAGTGTTTGGTGACGGTCATCGTATAGTTAGTACAAGGCATCGCTCTTTTTGGGGGTTCCAAGATGGCGGCGGTTTTGCATCATCCAATGAGACGTCTCCACCCATCCAGTTATTATAGAGATCAGTGGCCTAGAAACACCCACACACCAAATTAGACGTTGGTACTTCACTTATTTTTCAAGATATTCATCTCACAAGGTTCAGACATACATGGCATCAGACATACATGGCGGTGGCCATCTTGGATTTTGACGTGGGTTGCACCCACACACCAAGTTTGAATGCAGTCCTTCACTTACACACGCCCGCACGCACGCAAACACGCATGCACACACGCACGGACGGACGGACACACGGACGGAGGGGAAAGCCATAGTCCCCCTTTCGCTCTGCGGTGCAACGGGGGACAATAAAAAGTGGAGGTGCAATCTGTAGATAGCGGGGCATTCTGTGAATGAGTGACGTTTCGGTGGCCATTCTTATTGGTGGGTTAATTAAGGTGTTAATTTTATTTTAAGACGTTTTTGTTGGATAAACATAACGACATAATCATATACGTTTGCTCTAATATAATAAGATGGCGGATTTTCTTGAAGGGACCTCCCGTGGTTGGTTTTTTAGCGCGAGGATGGGATGGAAGTGACGTTTGAAGTTGCTTTGGGTTATTTTTATGTACGTCCGTGTTGAACGCACGTTGTGTGCTGCGCTCGCCTTGGGGTAATTTATCCTGATCGGCTCTGGATTGAACTCACTCACTGCCCTTTGAAGAAACCCGCTTCCTGGTCCTTTGGTTCATCATTATTGGGTTTATAATTTGACAATGCACGACACCATTGATGAAAATACGATAATTTTTTGGTTCCAATGCGATCCTTTCACTTTTCAGATCCGGCAGCTATAACACAAACATGGAAGCCATTTACACAGAGTCGATCAACCGCGTCTTGGGGTTGAGACGAAACACGATTGTTCTTTAGTTTTTCTAACGCATCCAAACCGTGAAAGTGGAAATTCCTGATCCTCTCATTTTGGTCCTACTAATACATTCCGATAAGGACTTGAGCAGGAAAAAATTTGCATTCTGAATTAATTTGTTTGTTTTCTATTTGTGTTTGGGAGTTTCAGGTGCAGTAGATTAGCGCTGAAGTACTCGCTATGCATTGTGGGCCCTTGCACGTGACCCCTTAATTAACACAGCTGTGTAGTGTTAAGTGATAAGTGATGTGCTAACTTAAGCTGACAGTGGTTTCATTGAAATCCGTTAACAACAGTTTAGATACAGAAGTGAGTGACATTGACCCGGCATGATTTTTATTTCGCTATAAGTTTCTTATAAAAACGTTTATATAAAAGACCTTTCATACATGCTTCAACTAAAGGGTAATGCATGTGCCTTTGTGGGTTTTGTTTGTCTTTCAGGATCTCAGCTTTGCTGTGTATTTTATCCATCTCCCCTGTGTGCATTACTGCCTCTACCCCTTTGACAAAGGTAAACGTGTTACCTCCACCACCGAAGGTGGATGGACGTTGTTTTCACCCGTCTGTCTCTGTCTTATCGAACTCCAAGGGAGTACATTAATGAAATGTGGGTGGGTGTGTGGATGTGTTGAAACACCCCTTTTGAAGATAATTTAGGGGTGCTCATCACAAAAAAATAAGCGTAACGAAAATGGTGGTTCCATCAGCACAATTCTATTTCAATTTAATCAATTTCCTCTATTGCATCGCTGGGTCTTTGAGCTGCCATTTTTTCGGCCTATTCAAATGTGCCTTGCTTGTCTTGTAACATGCCACTGCAGTTTCTGCTCAAACTTTTTCACTCACTCACATCATCTAATGTCTAATCTTCATCCCTACAAATTGCTGTATACAATGGTATTGTCGGTGCTTTATTGTTTTCAAAATAGGAGCTTCGAGGACTTTATGTATTATATGATGCAATTTGCCACAATGCCCTCACACGGACTAATTCAAGTCTATAATTGAAGTGGTGCGATTTAAAAAAGAGAGCAGGAAATCTATATAGTATGACTGATTACATCAGGGCTCCTTCGTTCACCGCTGTTATGTCTGACCTCGTGGCATATATAGAGCCTTGCAAAATCTATATATATAAAACACTGTGTGTGTGTGTGTGTGTGTGTGTGTGTGTGTGTGTGTGTGTGTGTGTGTGTGTGTGTGTGTGTAATGTTACCGATAGACTCCGAAACGGAGAGGCTCACGTGCTTGATATTTGGCATAGACAATAAATAGACATGGCCATCGAGCCTGGGAAGAACATGGCCGACCTAAAAAAAATTATTTCATAATATTTTTTTACCATATTTTTACCTCAGCGCATTTCAGCGAGGAATATTATGCACGGAATCTGAGGCGGTGGCAGAGCAGCACGCCGATTCGCTCAGAGCGATCACGTGATGTTCCTTGCCGCCATAAACTCACAGCAAGTAGCATAGATTTTAGCATGATTAGCATTTAGCATAGATAGTAGCATGTTTCACATATATTTTTTTTCAGTGAGGAATATTATACACGGAATCTGAGCCAGTGGCAGAGCAGCGCGCCGATTCGCTCAGAGCGATCGCGTGATGTTCCTTGCCACCATAATCGAAAAGCGATTGCGTTTTTTCACATTTCAGCGAGGAACATTGCCATTCACACCACATAGGCTCTGAGATATCAAGCCGCCACCTTAACAGTTAAGCCAACACCAGGCATTGTTGCAAACCGAGACATTTTATTTCAGTGCGCCTTACGTTTGAAGAAAAAGTGGAGAGATGAGAGAGAGATGAGAGACCCACACCATATCTCTGAAAGTGAGAGAGGCGGAGGAGCAATGAGGGAAGAGCCCTCTCCCTCTTCCCCCCACAGATCTCCCGATGTCCCTGTTCTCTGCTGCTGTTCTCCCTGTTCTGTGCTTCCCTTTCTCTCCCCATCTTGTCTCCAACTCCCTTTATTGTATGTTTTGTTTGTCCGATTGTTTTTTAAATGTCATTGATGTTAGCTCTTTCACGAGCCTCGATCTTGTATACAAAAAAAAAAAAAAGAAGGTTTTTTTTTCTTTCATCTTTAGATCCATATTTTTTGCCATAACGTAGCGCATTATGGCTCTCTCGAGCTCGAGTTAGCCAATCACCTGGGAGCATGAGGCCACGTTGGCCACGCCCACGACACGACGCAGAGTTGCAATCGTGCGTTTGCGTCGTTTCTTACAACGTGTAAACGTGGTATTTTGTCTACGAGTATTTTGAATTTGGTATTTTGAATTTGTCTACGAGTGAGTGACTGGAAGACTGACTGTGATAAAGGCAATGGCACCGAAGAAAAGAAATTTGTCACGTTCAACCTCCCGAGCAAGGAAAATCGCTGATCGGAGACTCCATGAAACCGATGAAGATACTTTTCACCCATCGACGAGCCAATCAAGAACGTGTCTCTAGATTCAGACAGCGAGAGACAAAAGATGAGACAGAGGCACGTCTAAACGCCAATCAACAACGTCTGGCGAGGGCCAGACAGCGAGAGACAGAAGATGAGACAGAGGCACGTCTGAACGCTTAATCAACAACGTGTGGCGAGGGCCAGACAGCGAGAGACAGAAGATGACAGAGGCACGTCTAAACGCCAATCAACAACGTCTGGCGAGGGCCAGACAGCGAGAGACAGAAGATGAGACAGAGGCACGTCTGAACGCTTAATCAACAACGTGTGGCGAGGGCCAGACAGCAGGAGACAGAAGAACAGCGGCAAAACGACAACAACTGGCAACCATCAGGCAGACGGCAGCCGGCCATTG
The DNA here is from genome assembly GCF_964187855.1 of Myxine glutinosa. Lineage (NCBI taxonomy): Eukaryota > Metazoa > Chordata > Myxini > Myxiniformes > Myxinidae > Myxine > Myxine glutinosa. The sequence goes on along the minus strand of NC_136261.1, from coordinate 361,303,969 downwards.
CATGGGAGAAGGCTGCATTCAGTTACAATCCGAACACTGACTACTCCTCAAACGTTGATATTGGCTCCATGTCGTTCACCTGTCAGTTTGGCCATGCCTTGAAATGGAAGGGAGAAACACCAGGAATGTGTTGCAGGGGAGGCAATGTCCTTTTGCCTTCTCTCCAATCTTCACCGGAACCTTTGAAAGAACTACTTCAATCAACTACGACTCAATCCAGACACTTCCTGAAGGAAATCCGTAATTACAACTCTTCATTCCAAATGACTTCATTTGGAGCAGATCGCGTCGTCACTGAGCAAGGATTCATGCCTACATTCAAGGTGCAAGGCCAGGTATACCACCTCATTGGCTCTATCCACCCTCAACCAGGTGAGCAACCAAAATTTTTACAAATCTATTTTATGGGTGACCACCGAGAAGAAGCTGCCCGACGAGGACAGAACTTCCCCAACCTACGCTCTGAACTAATCCCCGCCTTACAAGATATGCTCCACTCAAATAATGCGCTGGTCAACAGCTTCAAGTCGACATTGGAGAGAATGCCTTCACCTGATTACAAGGTCGTAATTCGAGCTGACAAACGTCCTCACGGAGAGCACGAACGTCGGTTTAACGAGCCAGTCAACAATGACATTGCAGTTCTCATGGTAGGAGAGCAGTACAACAATCGCGACATCATCCTGCATCTTCGCGACAACAGCACGAAGCGGATTTCGGAGACTCGCCGATTCTATGATGCCCTCCAGTACCCTCTGATTTTCTGGAAAGGACAAGATGGCTATCATTTTGAAGTTGAACAAGCTGGCGGCCGGGGAAAGAATATCTGCGAATGACTTCTATGCCTTCCACATCATGGTCAGAAAGAATTCCACGAATCATATCCTGCAGTGCCGTGATCTATTCCACCAGTTCATCGTCGACATGTATGCCAAAATCGAAAGTGAGACTCCTCTTTATCCGGCTCCACCAATGTCAACTGAGGGCAGAATCGTACACAAACCTCAGGAATGCTGTCAACAATGACGGAGATGTTCAGAACATGGGACAACTGGTCATCTTGCCATCCACGTTCACCGGAGGTCCCCGATACATGCACGAGCGGACCCAGGATGCGATGGCATACGTACGCAATTACGGTCGCCCGACCTTTTCCTTACCTTCACCTGTAATCCGAAGTGGGAAGAAACTAAGCGAGAGTTGATGATCAACCAGCAGCCAACACATCGCCATGACATTGTCGCAAGGGTATTCCACCAGAAACAGAAGGAACTCATACAGACGATTAAGAAGGGCAAAGTTTTCAGGACTGTCCGATGCTTCATGTACACCATTGAATGGCAGAAACGAGGCCTGCCCCATGCCCACATTCTGGTGTGGCTAGAAGAAAAGATCCACGCTTCCACTGTAGACTCTATCAGTGCTGAACTTCCAAACCCTGATGAGGATCCAGAGCTGTTCAACATCGTCAAAACGCAGATGGTGCATGGCCCTTGCGGCCGGCTGAATCCATCGTCTCCATGTATGAAGGACGGTAAATGCACCAAGCGATATCCTCTGGCATTTCTCAAGGAAACGCAGACTGGTCTGGATGGATATGGTTAGGGGAGTTACGGCTTAATATAGTCAATATAGTTACCGGCCGGACTAAAGCACCAAATTTTCACAGGAGTTAGAACATTGATTTAGGAAGATAATTAGCCTCTCCAAACAACTTTTGGCCCCCTATGAGGCCCACAGTGGCCCGTGCAAGATGATACACTTTGGTCTCCATTTATGGATCAAGGGAAGTAACTCAACTTATCTAAAATGATTTTTAATAAATAGATGATAATGTCTGTGTGCTCTAAAACATATCAGAAATCATAAACATGCATCAAATACCATTTTAGGTGTATAAAACTCTCAAATAGTTATATTTTAACAGTATAATAAATGATTAATATCGAATTATCTCCTTTGGAAGAGCAATAAACCTTTGGAAGAGCAATAAACCTGGAAGAGCAATAAACCTGGAAGAGCAATAAACCTGGAAGAGCAATAAACCTAAATTGTTCCTCCCCTATACGGGTGTTTATGATGACGTTTGATATCTATGTACATAGCATCTAAATATCTGCTTTATGATTAATATAAATGGTATACCTCAACTGTAAACATACTTTTTTTTCCAGGAGGATTCTTTCCCGGCGCATGCATATTGAATCAATCAAGGCCGCCGAAAATCTTCAAGCGTTCTTCTGATAAATCATCCAAAATCAACTGGAATAGGGACTGTCAGGAGCAGGAAACCCAAACATATCGTGGATTATAAATATATGTTCGGTATGTATCCTTATTTTTTTTATTTTTGTAATTGACTTTTAATACTATCGGTTCATATAGGACGCGCTACATGAGTGTCGCCAATGAAAGTAGATTCGTCCCAGCGCCATGTGGCAAACTTAACTAATATTATATTATACCTTATTAACCCATACCTATATTAGCATGGGTTGACCATTGTTTGTACATATATATGGATACCTATATTTTAATCCTTTACTGTTACAGTGATTACAAAATGGATGAGGCCGAGGAAATCGATTGGTCCAGGTGTGTAATCTGCCAAGAATAAAAGAGGGATTTACCCAAATGTCCAAAGAACAGGCAAAACTCAGATTCATTGTCAATATACGCATCGTTTTTAGAGAACGTACAGAAATTTCAAGATCTCGATGTTATGCCCGTTAAAGTTTCATTCTCGAAGGACGTCACCGCAGAAATTCTCCATCAGAACAACGCATGTTGGCACAACTCCTGTCGCCAGCTGTTTACAGACACAATGTTAACACGTGCGGTAAACAAGAAGCGAAAACATGACAACGTCTCTGGTAACGTAGTGAGATCTTCGAAAAGACAGTCCCTCTCCTCGTCTGATACTAAATCAAGCTACAGTACTATCATCACCATGTCTTGTGTATTTTGTTATGAAAACACCAATGAAGATTTACATGAATGTTGTACGCACAATATAGATGTAAGGTTGAGAACGATGGCAAACGAGATTGAGGACACGGATCTTCTAGCCAAACTCGCTGGTGGAGATGTGATAGCCATCGAGGCAAAATACCACTCATCGTGTATGACGAAGTATAAAAATGTGTATCGTTCGCACATACGAAACAGGAACAGGAATGCTGACAGTAGTCATGAACGAGCCAAAGGAAGAGCATTTGTAGAGCTGGTTGACCACATCGAGGAACAAATAATGTCAGAAACAAATATGTTCAGACTCAAAGATCTGTATGATCTTCACCAAAGTAGGCTACAACAATAGGGGTGTGATTACACCACAAACAAAACATGTCTGAAAGAAAAAATTATCGCCCATTTTATGGAATATGGAATTCAGGAACAGACCGTTAATAAGAATGTTTCTAATATTTCCAGATGGAGTGAGAAAACTGATCAAAGAAGCGTTAGAAACACGTGACTACGGTGCCAAAGCACTCATATTTTCCAGAGTTGCTAAAATGTGCAGAAACGAAATTTTCAAAGATACAATAAGCTTTGATGGAAACTTTTCAGAAAATTGCCAAGATATAGCCCCAAACACTAATCTCAATGTTGTTGTATGGTGCCAATTTGAAAGGAGACATATATGAGACACAACCATGCAATACTATCACTCAACTTCTGATCCACAATGGGAAGTCGGCCTAAGCCAAAAGCAGCTTCCTCATCTTCAGCGCCTTCCAAACAACAACATTCTCACTTGCACGAACCGCCCGCTCCTGTATATATAGGATTGAACATTCACACATCAACGAGGAGCAAGACTATGATCGAGAAGTTTGAAAAGTTAGGTGTTAGCATATCATATAAGCGTGTACTAGAAATCGAAAAATCAATTTCTCAAAAACAGCTGGCCCAGTTTGACAGTGATGGTCTAGTACCTCGGTTCTTAACCTGTGGGGCGCGCCCCCCAAGGGGGGCGTGAGCAATTTTCAGAGGGGGCGCGGGACGGCAGTATAAACGTCTAAATAACCCCAAACGGAAATTATAATCCCCCTACTGAAAAAAATTAATTAACCGAAAAGATAGCGCCTTATATAATTCCTAGTTTGTTTCAGTCTCAACTAACACTTTTTTTTCTTCCGACAGATTATTAACTGGAATCTAAGTCAATGGCAATGAGTGCGAAAAAGAGGAAATACCAAGACGAGTACATCAAGTTCGGATTTGTGGCACTTCAAAAGGGTGACGCAGAGGTTCCTCAGTGCGTTATATGTTACAAGACTCTGAGCAATGATGCCATGCGGCCAACACGTTTGGAACGCCACTTGAGGACAACCCATCCTGAACTAGCAGACAAATCACAGGCATTCTTTGTGGCGAAAAGGGAAGCCTTGAAGCGAGCTAAGTTGGACAGCAGTGGGACATTTCGGCAACAGATGTCAAAGATCATTGAGGCGTCCTACGAGATTGCCCTGCTAGTAGCAAAGAACAAGAAGAGCCATACAATCGGAGAGACTCTCATTAAACCGAGTCTACTGCGAGTGGCAGAGCTCATCCTGGGGAAGGATAGTGTGAACAAACTCTCGGCTATCTCCCTGTCGAACGATACCATCAAGGGACGGATCAATGAAATGTCTCAGGACATCAAAGAACAAGTGACTGACCAGATAAGGGCCTCGCCTGTCTTTGCCATCCAATGCGACGAAACGACAGACGTGGCTCAGTGTTCTCAGCTGCTCATGTATGCTCGTTTCATATTAGGTGACAGCGTGAAGGAGGAAATGATATTTTGTCATCCCCTGGAAACTTACACGACAGCAGCGGATGTCTTTGAAGTGGTATCGAAGTTCTTCGAAGAAAATCGACTTTCATGGGACGCGTTGGTAGGTGTTTGCACAGACGAAGCTCCGGCCATGCTTGGCTCGCGTTCGGGTTTCGTTACAAAGGTGAAACAAAAGAGTCCCTCTGCTATTGGTACACACTGCGTTATCCATTGTGAGTCCTTAGCATCTAAGACCCTGCCCCCTGAAATGAGGGATTTCCTGAACCTGGCTATCAAGGTAGTCAACTTTATCAAAGGTGGAGCCTTAAACAGTCGCCTGTTCAAACAGCTGTGCAAGGACTTGGACTGCGATCATCTAAGCCTTGCTTTTCCACACAAACGTGCATTGGCTTTCGAAGGGAAACATGTTGGGGCGAGTCTACGAGCTGAGGGAAGAAGTGGCAACATTCCTAGACGTGCAGCGGAAGGCGGATCTCTACAAAATGTTCCAGTCCCGAGAATGTCAACTGTCTCTAGCTTACCTCGTAGACATCTTCGAAGCACTCAACGGTATCAACCAAAAACTGCAAGGGAAGCACATAAACATTATCACGCAATACGACGCCATTCGAGCCTTCATGGCTAAACTCGACCTCTGGAAATGCCGAATGGAGGCCGGAAACATAGCTTGTTTCCCAAACTTGGACTCTGCCGTTCCGGACGGCGTTCTCGATTCAAAGTTAAAGAACCAAATCATCGATCATCTGACTGAACTCAAAGCGGATTTCATCCGCTACTTTCCTGACTTGGACGAAAAGCGAAAGACCTGGAAATTCATCAGAAACCCATTCCAATGCGACGTAGCTGATGTTTCGGACGAGGTCCAGGAGGAGTTTCTGGAGCTGAAGTTCAACTCCTTGGCTGAGGATGACTTTGAAATTCTGGACCTGGAGACATTCTGGGTCAAGTATCTTCCTGTTTATCCTCTGATCTCGCTTCAAGCTGTTCGGATTCTGACGATGTTCGGATCCACGTATCTCTGCGAGGCTGCATTCTCCGCGCTGGTCGCTGTCAAGACCAAATACAGAAGCAGGCTGAATGTTGAAGGAGATCTGTGCTGTGCTCTCTCTGGCACGCGACCACGAATTAAGGATCTGATAGCTAAAAAGCAATGCCAACCATCTCACTAAAATTTAGTGAGATTTTTGGCATTGCTTCTTTAGTGACTAAATTGTTGTTTCATTGATTTTGCGTCCTTTGACGTGACATTTCAACAAACGTGTTTTGTGTAGTTACCCTTTCCTTTCATAGATCCGTGCCTTAAGCTTGTTTGCGTTTTGATGCAATAAAACGAGGTTTGTAATCTCTCCTTTGTTATTTTGAAAGAACATTATCTGTTCAGGGGTACCAGATCCAGTGTTTGAAATAAGCCAGGGCCCGCCAGGGCCCGGCCCTGGCTGCCATGCTTAGGGCCCTGGCTGTTAACAGAATCTACGTCAATAGCCAGGGCCCAGGGCCCAGCCCTGGCTAGCTTCAATATCAACGAACAAACCCCTCAGAATGCACCACAGAGCACCTAGAATTCAAAAATTTCCTGGGGGATGAACCCCCCAGACGAGAGGGGACACCCCTCTCGTGCTCTCCCCAACGAGCGGCTTCGTCAGATGTAGGTGGAGGGGGGCGTGGAGACGAGCAACAATTGCTAAAGGGGGCGCGACACTAGAAAGGTTAAGAACCCCTGGTCTAGTATGTCCGCTGCAACTTCGGCATGATCTTGTAACTGTGGGCGCGATTGACAACATAGATCATAACCCGTCAAGCACAACAGCCTCTGCATCACTGCATGGAACAGCAATGACAATTATGCAGCATCCCACTGAACATAATAAGGGTCAAGATCGTCATGAAATTAATGCCGATGCATCTAGGTCAACGTACGATCTACCAGATAGCTACACCATAGTTCCTCCGCTCTGCAAGGCAACTATCCAAGTACCTAAAATCACGACGCAAACGAGTGAATCTAATCTTCACGATGCTATTGGAGAGGAGAATGACTGGCTGGCTTCAACATCAGAACTTGTAACGCACGAGAAGTTTGATGATTACGAGGCTATGTCTTGGTCGGCATTTCACGCAGCCAAAGAAGGATCACCAACTTCTCCACCAGCCATTATTTCCCTTCTTCCTCTCTTCATGGAAAAGGCAGACTCTCCTGCAGTGATCAAACATGGCATGGACATCCTAATATCGGCAACACGCTTCTTGAATCCTGGTCAGATGTCAATACTAGCCTGCGACTGTCCCATATATGCCCAATGCAAGTATCTTCAGTGGCGCTTTCCAGAATTATATGGCGAGGGGAAAATGCTGATCATGCTAGGCGGCCTCCATACTGAAAAGGCACTGTTGAACAGTTTAGGTGATCCGATGGACAAATCTGGATGGACTGAATCTCTTGTTGAATCCTCATTAGCAACTACTGGAACAGCAGACTCGTTTCATAAAGTGTCGCACATTACCCGGACAAGACACGCCCACCAGGTTAGTTAAAATGGTCACTGTCTCCATGCCTGCATGTCACAATAATTATTGTCACAGTCATTAAACAATTAAAATCACACGTATAATAATATTGTAAATGAACATCTTCAAAAATATGTATGTTATTACTAATTTACTCATAAATTTGTCTTTTTTCAGGTAACAGCGTGCGCACTCTTTCATCTCAGACAGGAAGCGTTCGAAGAATACAAGCAAGAGTTCGGAGATACTGAGTATGAACAGTGGCGTGGCGAAATGTTGGATAAGAGTCTAACGTTCTTTTATTGGGATCTGATTCTACGGACGGAATTGACTATTAACATTCATACGATCTCACCGTGAGAAGAACTTCGATCTGTATGTACGCTCTCTCGAGGCTCTCATGTTCCTGTTTTTCGCACTTGACCACCACAATTACAGCAGGTGGGCGTCCGTCCACATACGAGACCTCACATCACCAAGCAGCAACGCCAAAGACCTTCTTCGGAAAGCTTGGTTGGTACAGAAGACCTGCCACAGATTCTCAACCATGCCTCTCGACCAAGCCCACGAGCAACAAAACACCATCGTAAAAGGAAGCGGGGGCATAATTGGCTTAACAGAAAGTCCGGCAGCGTTAAAAGACTGGGTAGTGGCAGGACCCGAAAAAGCTCATCTATTAGTAGAATTTGAGGACAATTTTTTGACACATCCTGTACAAAATGAAAAGCACCATGAAGAGAATACGTCCACACAAAGCAGCTTTCACCACCAATCTCGTTCTCTAATCGACACCATCAATGCATATGGAAATCCATTCTGTGAGAGCGGCTCTGAACTGATCATTCTAAACACACGCGATTGTGCGAGCAAAGAAGTGGTAGCTACAATCAAGTCGTTGGTCTGTTGGTAATAAAAAGTATAACGCGTTCAAAAAAGCTGTGTTTGAAGACCAAACGAAGACAATACACGATGTCATAAAGAAACATAATCCGATACTGTTTAAAATGTCAGACAAAAAAATCAGTCAAATCAAAACAACTTGCGGGATTGAAAAACGATGTCGCTCTCTTTGGTAGACTCTATATTGCCAATCAGCAACGCAATGGAGATATCAAACTGTTCTTCCGTCATGAAAACCAGTTGTTCCCTCCCTCCCTGTCTGACCAGGGGAAGCTCCATAGCATAACAAAGTCGGACTTGTTAACATCATTGGAGATTCCTCCGACCGAGTCAAACGTAAACAGCACACATGATTGTAAAATCTTCGACGGCGGGGCTCTCATTCACATGCTTCGGCCAACGACAATGACGACGTTTGACCAATATTGCAAGAATGTGTTCTTGCCCTATATCGAAAAAGAGGCATCACGATCGCGCATCGACATTGTTTGGGATGAATATCGTGTGAAGAGCATCAAGGCGAGTACACGTCAGAAAAGAGGCGAAGGTGTAAGACGAAAAGTTACCTCTAGCGCAAAAATACCCAGAAAATGGCCTGACTTTCTTCGTGACAATCGAAACAAAACGGAATTGTTTCAATTTCTAAACCGTGAAGTAGAGGAACATTCTTTTTCCAGACCGGTGATAACTTCGGGCAATGACAGTTCGGTTGGACCGTGTGATCACAAGGAAGCTTACACCAGGATTGTTGTCCATCTGATAGACGCAGCTAAACATGGACACAAGAATATTGTGGTAAAAACTGTTGATACCGACGTGATTGTTATTTTGGTAGGATTGTTTTCACAAATAGTTGATGATCACCCCTTACTGCAAATAAATGTGGAGTTTGGAGTAGGCAAGGACCTCAAAGTCATCTCGATCAACAAACTTCATGAGTTCCTCGGACATGATAGATCCAATTCGTTACCATTTTTTCACGCATTCAGCGGCAGTGATTCCACTTCAGGTTTCAGGGGCAAAGGCAAAAAGACAATATTCAAAATATGGAAGTCGTTCCCTGAGGCAACACAAACGTTCCTCAAAATATCAAGAAACCCATTTGCAGCCATCAACATATCTTCGGACGTCTTCAAAGCACTCGAACGATTTACTGTACTCGTATATGACAAAACATCCGATAGCGAATCCGTGAATCAAACACGTTTGAACCTCTTCTGCAAAAAATCCTGCAGTTTCGAAAATCTTCCACCGACTCAAGACGCTCGTTTCCTTCACGTTCTGCGAGCAATATACCAATCAGCAGTCTGGATGATGGCACACAAGGTAATAATATAAATATACCACATGACAGTCTTCATTCCTTGATCTTCCATCTTATAAAGTTCTGCTAAATAATTTACCTAGCACTGTTACATTCTACATAATTATTCTTTTTCAGTCGCTGCAAAATCTCCCATCACCGCTACAATGGGGATGGGAGGAAGACGATGAACAGAGCCTACAACCCACATGGATGACCTTTCCCGAGGCGGCCGAGACTTGTGGCGAACTGATTAAGTGCCGATGTACCGGAAACGGCGTTCGGTGTAAATGTAAAAAGAGTGACCTTCCATGCACCAGGCTGTGCACATGTAACTGTGAAATATCTTAATAACAGTTCCGGTAATGATTAAATGTTATGATAGCGTTTACATGCAACGTAACTCTGTAAATGGCACATTACATCACTCCTTTATCCTTACTTTGCAACTGTAGAATAAATATTCTTGGATAATTACAGGAAAAATCAAGCTAAAGATCGTGCATTATGCTTTGATGGAATATAAGCTATTTCAAGAGAGGTAATTCGATATTAATCATTTATTATACTGTTAAAATATAACTATTTGAGAGTTTTATACACCTAAAATGGTATTTGATGCATGTTTATGATTTCTGATATGTTTTAGAGCACACAGACATTATCATCTATTTATTAAAAATCATTTTAGATAAGTTGAGTTACTTCCCTTGATCCATAAATGGAGACCAAAGTGTATCATCTTGCACGGGCCACTGTGGGCCTCATAGGGGGCCAAAAGTTGTTTGAAGAGGCTAATTATCTTCCTAAATCAATGTTCTAACTCCTGTGAAAATTTGGTGCTTTAGTCCGGCCGGTAATTTCAAATTTCATAACTCCCCTAACTAATACCCACTTTACCGGAGGAGAAAGCCTGAAAGCGGTGGATCTGAAACATCTATTTCAATTTCCGAGACCAGAAGCATAGACGTTGACAACCGATGGATTGTACCATACTGTCCACTTCTCTCTAAAATGTTCAAGGCTCATCTCAATGTTGAGTTCTGCAACTCAGTGAAATCAATCAAATACGTGTGCAAATACGTCAACAAAGGTTCGGACATGGCGATGTTCGGCCTTCAGAGGAACAAAAACGACAAGATCGAGTCATATCAGCTGGGGCGTTACGTCAGTAGTAACGAAGCTATCTGGAGAGTTCTCAATTTCCCTATCCACGAATGCTACCCAACCGTTGTACACCTTTCCGTACATCTTGAGAATGGCCAGAGAGTGTATTTCACAGAAGGCAACGCAAGGCAAAAAGCAGCAGAACCACCAAGTTCAACTACACTTACCGCATTCTTCCAATTGTGTCAACAAGACGAATTCGCCAAAACACTCATCTACAATGAAGTCCCACAGTACTACACCTGGGTGGTTGGTAGTATGACGGGGAAAAGACGTACACAAGGAGCACGAGTTGTGGGACATCCCGACATTCGCCGTTCAGATGCAATTTGACGAGTCTACACTGTACATCCAAACAATTTCGAATGCTTCTTCCTGCGCCTTCTACTCCATCATGTCAAAGGACCCATCTCTTTCCAAGAACTGAGAACGTTCAACGGCCAGGTTTGCGACACCTTCCACCAAGCCTGCCACCTGCATGGCCTTCTGGAGGATGACAGCCACTGGGATGCCACTAGAAGAAGCAGCAGTCTCATGCTCTCCAGCCCTGTTGAGAAATCTCTTTGCCATCATGCTACAAACTTGGGTCCTCTCCAATCTGGTTCAACTGTGGAATAACCATCGTGACGATCTCAGCGAGGACATTCTCCACAGGGCAAGACAGGTTCATGCTGAAGCAGACTACTCCGATGCGATCTACAATGAAGCCTTAGTACTCATAGAAGACAAGCTGCTTTCTCTTGGAGGACATTCACTGGAGGTCATTGGCCTTCCTGTAACACAGCGACAACAGAATCACCTGGCTCGGGAAGTACTCCGAGAGACTTCATACAACGCACAAGAGTTGGAAAACTACATCAATGAAAAGGAGCCAAGATTGACAGTGGAGCGAGAACAGATCTACATGCAAGTGCTGGCGAGCATACACTCTTCTGAAGGTGGATTGTTCTTTCTGGACGCACCTGGAGGCACTGGAAAAACGTTCCTTATGAACCTCCTCCTGTCAAAAATCAGGCAGAAAAAGATGATTGCTCTGGCTGTTGCCTCTTCCGGAATTGCTGCCATTCTTCTCCCCGGGGGCCGGACCGCCCACTCAACCTTCAAGCTCCCCCTCAACCTCACCAACACGGAGCAGCCAATGTGCAACATCTCCAAGTCATCGGCTGTCGCAGAAGTATTTCGGCAATGCCAACTCATTGTCTGGGACGAGTGCACAATGTCTCACAGAGTTGCACTGGAGGCAGTTGACCGCACACTGCAAGATATTCGAAACGATCAGACTGTCATGGGAGGCATTACTCTTCTGATGGCAGGGGATTTCCGACAGACCCTGCCTGTCATACCACGCGGGACCAAGGCAGATGAACTTCGTTCCTGTATAAAGGCATCTCCTCTATGGTCAAAAGTGACGAAGTCGAAACTCAGCACAAACATGCGTGTCACCCTTCATGGAGATGTAGCCGCAGGCGCCTTTTCAGCGAAGCTGTTACAGATCGGAAACGGAGATTTGGAGACGTGCCCTGAAGATGGACTGGACATCGTACCATGCGGCAACAATGTCACCACAACTGACGAACTCAAGGTGAACGTCTTCCCCAACATCCCCGCCAACTACAGAAATCACTCCTGGCTCTGTGAAAGGGCAATTCTAGCCCCAAAGAACGATGGTGACAAAATCAATTTGGATCTTCTGCAGACTATTCCTGGGGATCTAAGAACTTATCGATCTGTCGACTCAATCCAAAACGACCACGAGACTGTCCATTACCCGCTAGAGTTCCTCAATTCGCTACAGCCTCTGGGTGTGCCTCCCCACATACTCCATCTAAAGGAAGGTGCTCCAATCATGCTCCTGAGAAATATCGATCCTCCAAAACTGTGCAACGGCACACGACTGGCTATCAAAAAGTTGATGCCTCACGTAATTGAGGCCAACATACTTACGGGAAACTAGCGGGGAACAGGTCTTCATTCCGAGGATACCAATCATACCATCTGATCTGCCATTCGAGTTCAAAAGGCTCCAATTCCCCATACGGCTCAGCTTTGCCATGACCATCAACAAGGCGCAAGGACAATCTCTCAAGGTGGTCGGACTGAACCTTGATTCCCCGTGCTTCTCCCATGGCCAACTATACGTAGGATGTAGTCGGGTAGGACAAGAGAACAATCTATACATCCTATCCGAACAAGGAGACAAAGAACATTGTTTACAAGGAAGCACTGCGTAATTAACTACGTGTCTGGTGTGTTGTGATTGTGAGAATATCGATTCTGATTCTGCTCTGATTTTTATGTGTATTTGTGTGTATTTTATGTGATTTTATGTATTTATGTGTATAAAAAAAAAACACAAAAAAGGCACGAAGGAAAATAGTTAATTACTCCGACACATTTAGCTGCGGTGATTGAAAAATCACCGGACAATTGTTGCTGTTTTGATGCTTTTTACTGCCGTTTTGATGCTTTTACATTGCTGTTTTGATGCTTTTTCACTGCTGTTCTGATGCTTTTTCACTGCTGTTTTGATGCTTTTCCACAGCTGTTCTGATGCTTTTTTGCCGTTTTTTAAAATATAAAAATCTCATTTCAAAAAAAAAAAATACAAAAAAATCTCACAATGATGACATATAATTCACAGAAAACGTTGAAGCAACCGCGTAATGTTGCGGTGATGTTTAACTCCGAGTGAGAATAGTTCTAAATTTTAAAAACTTTCATCTGATATTTGTGATTTATTTCAAACAAACTATTTCCCATCAACACGGCCATGTATTCCTATTAACGTTATGTAAAGTACATAAATTGTGTGGATTACGTCATTTGTGGATGTGAATTGCCAGTAACCATCTATATCCCTCCCCCCCCCCTCCCTCCTCTTCTCCCCCTCCCCCCCCCCCCCCCGTTCCCCTCCCCTCCCCCACCCGGCAATGCCGGGTACTTCTGCTAGTAATGCCATAAAAGCAAGCTGTTCCTAATCAACCAATTTTGTTTGTAAGCCATGGCGATACAGTCGCAAGTGGTGTAATTGACTTTATATCAGAGTGGACACCATTTTTTAAATTAAAATTACAAATGCTAAGGTGATAAAATAAACACGTTATTCTTCAACCGTTTCATTGGAGTGCTTGCATGAGTGCTTTAGACACTTCACTTACATGGAGCCTGTATATTGTTTGTTCATAACAGAATGGATGACCGCAAGAAAAGGCGGCGTGACCACAATCGACGTTGGAAAAAGGCAAAGCGATCAGTCGTCGTTGAAAAACTTGTTTCCAAAGATCTACCACGACACAGTGATGTTGATGGTGACAGTGCTCCAACTAATTCTCCTGGGAACATCTTAAACTCCAATGTTACAGTTTCTGATAATTCCCACTGTGAACCAAGTATTGAAAATGCAATCTGTGCAAGTACCTCCCAACACACAAAAGAATCAGACAGTGCCAATGAAAATGAACATTGGAGCTGGGACTTCATTGATGATCATGTGACCCTGTCATCACATTCGCATTCAGATGATGCAGAGCAAAACTGTGATGTTTCACTGGCAGAAGACCTAGCTTCCTGGGTTAATGAATTTCAGGTTAAGTACAATGCAGTTGATGCTCTTCTTAAATTGTTAAAGTCCCATCATGAAAGTTTGCCCACCACAGCGAGAGCATTACTGAAAACTGCAACGAATGTACCAATGGAGATCAAATCAGGAATGCAATATGTATACTTTGGTGTGAAAGACAATTTGGTGAAGAACTTTAACAAATATCCATCAGAAAAAACGTACAAGTTCTGGAAATATCGTTAAACATCGATGGTGTACCTCTATTTAAAAGCACGAACATGTCAACATGGCCAGTGTTATGTGCAATTCATCTGAAACCTGTCAAAGCTTTTCCAGTGGCACTTACATGTGGCAAGACAAAACCAAGCAATTTAGACTTTCTACAAGATACTGTGAAAGATTTGGACCAAATCCTCAAACATGGTATAGAGCATGATGGAAAGAGAATGCCTATTAAATTAAGGTGTATTGTTTGTGATGCACCTGCGAGGTCGTTGTCAAAGCTCACCAAATTGTATTCTGGATACTTTGGCTGTGACAGATGTGCACAGAAAGGTGTCTGGATTGGAAGAATGCCTTATTAAGATATCAACTTCATTGGTCGGACTGATCAGTCATTCCAAGATCAGTCTCGGAAAGAACACCACCACGGAGTGTCTCCCTTTTGCAATCTGCTGCAGATAGACACGATTAAGCAGTTTCCCATAGACTACATGCACCAGGCATGCCTCGGAGTACAAAAACGGGCGATTCTACTCTGGAAGAGGGGACCCAGAGCCACGAGGATGTCGGCACAACAGATTAGCCAACTCAATATAAGGCTATTGGAGCTCCAAAACTGTCCCAAAGGTGTCTTCACGAAAGCCAAGATCTTTAGACGAAATTGATCGGTGGAAAGCTACGGAATTAAGACAATTCATGCTCTATACTGGAAAACTTGTACTGAAAGACATTTTAATGGCAGACTTGTACATGCATTTCATGGCATTCAATGTTGCTATGTGCATCCTTGTTTGTCCTAGACTAGCATCGGAAACACTTAGTCTATGCGTGTCAATTGTTGTTATTCTTTGTCACCAGAGGACGTGAAATCTATGGTCCCGAATTTCTGGTGTACAATGTGCACAGCATGCTCCATATCGCAGACGATGTGGAGGAATTTGGCAGCCTGGATGCATGTGCAGCTTTCAAATTTGAGAGTTACAATCACCAACTGAAGAGGATGGTTCGATCAGGGAAGAATCCGCTAGCACAGATGGTGAAAAGAATCGGTGAGGCACATGCAGTTCATCAAACCTTTTCAGCACCTTCCAAATGCAGCTCCATTTCGATACACAATCCAAACAACACATACATCGTAGATGGATCATCTTGCTGTGAGGTTGTGGCTGTCACCAACAGTACAGATGAAGACAACAAGAGGATACTCTTGTGCCGAGTGTATGAGAGATCCTCGCCTGTCTTTGTGGAGCCATGTGATTCGAGGATCATTGGTGTGTTCGGTGTTCATACACGCAATGCAAAGATGAAGCATCTGTCGGAAAACCTCCTCACCAGAAAGGCTATGATGGTTTCAAAGGACCATGGCACACAGGCTGTGTTCCTCACCATACTGCATGAATTTTAATCAGTAAGTTCATTCAGGTTGTTAATGCCTCCACCAAAGGCGGATGGAGGTTATGTTTTCACCCCTTTCTGTCCGTTTGTATGTGAACAAGACATCTCAAAAAGTTGTTTATTTTGGACAATTTTTTTTTGGGGGATTTCGGAATTTGGACGGATTTGGATGAAACTTGGTGGACTGTTTGGGTGTGTTTTGGAAGACCGAATTGATTCGATTTTGGTGAATACCTGAATATGGATTCGGATACAAGAATTAATTTTTAAGGTGATTCTTCACCATTGGGAGATCTGGCAAAAAGCGATACATAACATTAAAAAAAGTTATGGACGACTTATGACAACTTGGTGGATGAGTTGGTTAGGTGACAAGAACGAGCTGATTAGATTTTGGTTCAGGTCCGAATCCAGATCGGGCCTATTAAAAAAAAAAAAACCCCCCACCTTTAGAGGCCATTTTTCCCCACAAAGCGGGGGTTGGCCTTTTTCGGGGACCGTGGTTGTTGTTTTTCTTGGTCCCCTTTTTGAAGCAATGTTTTACGGCCGGATGCCCTTCCTGCCGCCAACCCTTTTTGTCGCCTTTTACGACAAGCAGGGAATTACCAGCAAGCTGGTACTCAATTAGCCGACCTCAGAAGGATGACAGGCTGAGTCAACCCCCCTGGCGTTAATTCAGCGATCGACCGGGATTCGAACCCAGGATCCTAGGATCCTAGGCTGGCACCCTAGCCACTAGCCCAACACCAGAGCTCAACACCCAACACCAGAACACCAGGGCCTATTAGTGGGATGCAAAACAAACTGTTCAGCCTGGCGGAGGCATGCGCTCTACTGAGTGCCGTTCTAGTTTGGATTTGTTTTCAATTTATTTATTGTTAAGTTGCATAGCTTTTTCATGCATAGTAAACTAAGCTGCATGTTGAAACTAGAATTCAAGGCCAAAATAACAGGTAAACACAATTTTTTTTTGTGTGTGGGCTTGTTTAACATGTGGCACCCCTGAAGTGCAGGATAAAAGACTAGATATCTGGTTGTTGTGTTTGGGGTGGCCTCACAGGTTTTAGTGATGAAAATACATTCCATAGCCCTGGGGTTAAAGATAAAGAAGGGGTCCTCATTTTTTGTGTAAATGTATTGTTACAGACACGACTTTGATGTTAAAGTGGGCCGAGCGGAATGGCGTCGTGTCCGCACAAATTACCCGACTATACTCGACGTTGACGAAGTCGCGCGATGCTGGCTCAATAAGAAAAAGAAGACACCCGGCTGGATCACAATAACACAATACGACACCAGGGGTTCAGTTCTCAAGACCTCCGGAGGAGGTTATATTAAGGCGGAAGGTTAGATTACAACTACAAGAGGGACAGCATAGAAAGACAAGCACTTAGACACAATCTTATATTATTCCCAACAGACGACAGATAAACGGGACAAAGCTGACTCACACGGGGATTGATGGAAAGGACAGGCGGGTAGCGATGGCTCCAGGTGCACCTGGGCTCAAAGGTCAGAATCGACTCGGTCCGGTCCAGAGATGCGGGGAGGTCGCAGCGCTCGGATGGCGTCTTGTCTGCTCAAGCTGGGGGCGCATCTGACTCAGCGCTCGCAGGTGGCTTTCCTTCTCCAAGCTGGGTGCGCATCTCTCGTCACATCTGGCGCGTGGCCGCGTATATCCGGCGGGGAGTGACACGCCCTCGGCTCGTTAGCTCCGCCTCGTGGAATCGGCACGTTGCTTCTCATTGGGTGCGTGCGGGGGGTTTACCAGGCTCCGCCCTTGACGAGGAGCTGACAAGGAGCCCCTTCGTGGTAACCCCGTGGAGCGCATGGTCTGGAGCTAATCGAGCCGGTGTGAGGACGCATCCTCCCCCGCTCCGCCGCCATCTCCTCTGTTGTTGTTGTAATTGTTGGGGAAGAAGATGGAAGGAGGTATGGGAAAGGTCCTAAACTCACTACTGATGCCATATAATCACATTCTGGTGCAACGAAGAGTCATAATTAATGGAAACGAGGCCTTAACTGACATAGATTAAGAATAACTAGGAAGATGTCCGAAAGTTGTCTACGTGTGGTGCGGTGGACCTGGGCACGACATTTAATGGGGGAATAAGGGGAAGGTCGGCTCTACTGATTGTTATTTACATGCAATGGGACTAGGGAATGGGGGATTGGGGAAAGTTGGGGAGTATTGGAGAAAATAGGGGAATATTTACAAGCGGATATGGAGGCCAAATTCCATATTCGCAACATTGCACCCTTCTCTACCCTCGGGGCGTCCCGACCCGAGAAATTTTTACCTACTTTAGTGTGGCACGCAATGTAGTTCCCTCTACTATTAACTCTACCCTGAGTGCGACAGTTTTACAGATATTCACAAATGAGTAAATATGTCCCCCTGCGACGTTGCACCCTTCTCCTCACAGAAACACACCCACAGGATAACCGAATCCGGAAAGAATCCTCAAACTAAACATACAGCCGGTAGGGAGCATTATTTACAAGATTACGCTGATATCTACACTACGATCCAGGACCTGTTTTTGGAGGAACACATGCAGATGTTATGCATAGAGAGAGCGCGCTTGCCAACATCGATACACCAACCCACGAGTGCTCTGTGGCCGACGGCCTTTAATAACGTGCAGAGCACCCTTCCCGAGCATCAAAAGCACCACCCCACCACCAATCGGTGCAGTCACCATTGTTCATTGGAATAAAAATAAATTCGACAACCCCTAACCCTGCAGGTGTCTCTTGCTCTTCTTGTGGTGCACTTGGTGTTAACTAAAAGTGGTTCACCTGTATGGCATAGGTGCCACGTTGACCCATAGGTCCATCCCCGGGTGGTGCTTGGCCGCAAACGAACTGCGGTCCATTGTGGGTGGCCACAAACATTGCGGTCCATATGGTGTATCGATCCCGGCAGCAAACAGCGAAAGTGCAGGCCCACAACTGCGCAGCCAGCACCTCTCTCTCCTCTCTCTCTACCCCAAAGCCAGATCCTCGGAGGTGGGAGACAAAAGAAGCAGACAAGTGAGTAAGGTGGTAAGGGCGCAAAAGTGCACGCAATGTAAGGTGATGCACACTGGGGGCACATGGGAACCAGGTGAGACAGGTACGTTCCTATCGTACGCCCCCCCCCCCCCACCAGGTAACCTACATGGCCCCTCCCTTACCCCTTACTGTATCCACAAAACACAACACTACCCATAAACATCTACTTTACAAATCAACAAACATCCCTACTGTCTTCCCCGTTCCTCCCATAAACCAAATTCGTCTTCTCTCCCTCCTAACCAATCAAATTTGCCATTTTCAACTCAACATCAAAATTTGCCATCACCAATTCATCATCAGTCCCTCCTAGGGAGGGAGAGATGGAATCACCCCAATGTCTCATCCACGTCGTGATGCGTCTCACAAATCCAACAGCAATTCTCATTTCTGCAACACAAACAAAGAAAACACAGGTGTGGAGTCATCATCATCACCACAGGCAAGTGGCTGCGTATGGTGCGACAGGTTCATCAATCCTAACTATCTCCTAAATGACTTTAACAACTTTACACTACCCGGGGTCTTTCTCCGGCCAAACCATTGGCCCTCTTACACTATGGGTTCTAAAAACCAATTCCCATTGGCCAAACTGTGGTGCTCTTCAATTTGGGGTCTCACTCCCCCGATTCCTCTCCCGGTGCCCTCGTACAATTTCTGGGCTGCGACTTGTACCTCTCCCAGTGGGTCTACCCACCTGCACACCTCCACCACTGCAGTTGCCTCCGAGCTTACCTGCTCCTTACCCTAACCTAACTACCAGGGGAAGGCCCTCTGGCTCTCTCCCCACTCCGTGCCCTCTCTGGCACTGGGCTGCCCGATCCACACCCGGGATCCTCAGGCACCCACTCACAACTACCGGCTCCCAGAGCCCACCTGCGGCCTCACCTGGCCGACATCCTCACAGTGGTGGAGTGCCCAACCAACTACACACACTAACAGGCTACACGCCCAGCCATTTCCACAACACTAATGCACCCATTCACAACACCATTCTGCAACCGCACCACAAATGCCAATATCCAACCACAATTTACCTGCACCCTCTACCTAACACTTACACTACCCGCCCCGGGTACTCGTGAAAGGGGTCTACTCTTCCCCCATCCACACCTTCGCACCATGCACACCACTCCGTACCACTTACTCCAACTCTCTCCACACACCTGTACCTGCACACCTGTGCTCTCACACCTGGTGCCACCTGCACCCTTCTCTCCCCAAGCGCATTCGCGCTGATCCACACACTCACTACTCATACACTGCTCCACACACCTGTCCAGTTGCACACCTGTGCAATCACACCTGTTCCATCCTCACACACACGGCATCATCTCGGCTAACTACTCCCTTCTGAAACTTGCGCTTCCCAGTCGTCCCTTTAAACTATTGCGCTCCCACGTCATTATCATCCACACTAATCTACCTGCGTCCCCACTACAGGTATCAGTCACTAACTAAACTTAACGTTACCTACTGTCATCTTCGCTAGATCCCTATCAATATAACCTAACCCACCCGGGCTAGTTTTCACTGCCATACACCCCATAAACTATTGCTCCTTTGCCCCCCCTGTGAGGGATGGTGGATTTGCCATCCCACCACATCGGGGGTCTCTCACTACCAATTTTGCACATCAAATTTCAACAAATCAAAAATTTGGCCAATCACTGCCCATCATCTGCCAATCACTACTGCCAATCCCTTGCCAATCATCAAATTTTGTTTTTCTCTAATTTTGGGTCCAAAACACTAACCTCATCACCCAGTCGACTCACCAATACCTCTCGGTGCGCCAATCCCTGTCCAAAGCCCGGCTTCGTAAAGCCAAGCAATGGATGCTGGTTGTTTTGTGCCAGCGGCTGGATGCGTCCGGCACTCGGTGCAGGGACGGGGGCTTACTCGGGCCGAGATCCCACGCATCACATCGGCGTGGAGCCATCCAATGTCCCGATCTCGACCTGCCGGCACGTCTCAACAAAACGTGGTCGCCATAACGACCCTTCCTATCGGGCTGCCAGCTCCGCCTAGTGGAGCCTGGACGCGGCCGTTCAAAGCGAGGCCCGGCACGCACCGAGGGCCCGCTTCGGCTAAACGTCGCTCTAACCTCTAACCCGTGTAACGTCGATGCTTCACCTGCATGCTTACACCCCGCAGCCCGTTCCTTCCTCACACATCCAGCCGTGCCCATGCTCCTCGTACCTTTCCTTACACACCCAGGTACACCCATTCCACTCACAGCCTTGGTCACACACCTGACCACCGAACACTTTGGCACACATTCGTTGCTCGCACACCTCACCAATACACCTCTTCGCGCCCCCTCCTCGGTCACCTCCTCTGTGACAATCACAGGTGTGCCCTCATTCGCACACCCAACCACGTGCCTCACCACCAACTCCAGCGTGCATTCCCACTCACGCTCTACCATTCCAGGTGTGCATCCTTCCATCCCAGGTGTACATCCTCGCTCACCTGTCACAACTAACTCACGCTCCATGTCACTCTCACTACTTTCACCTCCATTCCTGACAGCGCACTCACCCTTACTCTTGACAGCGCACTCTTTCCTCGTGCACCTGTCCGTCACACACCTTTCTCGCGCACACTCTCCCGTTACACCCTCTGTAACACTCACCACAGGTGGACACTCTTCCTTACTTCTGACAGCGCACTCTTTCCTCATGCACCTGTCCGTCACACACCTTTCTCGCGCACACTCTCCCGTTACACCCTCTGTAACACTTACCACACCGCGCTTCCATGTGCTCCCTCGCACACTCGCTACGACCGACTCACTCTCGCCAGCACCCTCACTCCTTGGCACGCACTTTTTCCTCACACACCCCAGAGTCGGACTTTCTCGCACACCTCCTTTTTCGCACACCAGACCTGTCGCACACTTCACCAACGGCCTCTCACGAACACCCGGGTCTATCTCGACCCCCAAGCCTCTTAAATCACCTGGCGCATCATACGCACGACCATATTGGTCACCACTTACACCGGGTCCTCTTCCTCTTCGCTTCTCCTCCATCACCTGCGAATCCCTCATCCGGTTAACGAGCACATCACGATCCAAACACAGACTTTGGACCAATTCTTTTATCTCCTCTTTTATCTCTTTGTTATCCCCTCTCCGTCGCTTCTTAATTTCGCTCACCCCTTCTTCCACTTCTTCTAATTTGTGCTTCACCTCTTTTATTCCCCGGTACGTCTCCTCAAGCTCATCCTCTAAGGCTACCTTGACCGTTTCCAGGTGCGTCCTCACCTGCCGGTCCTTCGTCTCCATTACCTCTACCACCTCGTCCAACCTCGTTGTCAGTCCCTCACGTACCATCTGACATTCCCTCTTTGTCGCTATTAAGTCGTTTTTTATGTCGTTTTGTGTCGCTTTTAAACCTCCTAATACCGCAGTGTTCCTTTGAACCTGCTCCGTTAGTCCTTTTTGTCCCTCCGTCAGCTGTTCCACCTCCTGCGTCAGGACCTCTATGCCCCCTTGTAACTTTACAGTCCCCTTTCTCACCTCCTTCTCCATGTGCTCCTTACAGTGCCTCACCTCCTCGCGCACTCCTCCGACCTCCTCACTCACTCCTCTTCTGATCTCCTCTCCCATCACTTGCATCTCCTGCCCAGATGCCACCCTCATCTGCTCCATTTCCTCCCTGTGAGCATCCAGTTTGGTTTCTACCCCCATTCTGACCCCCTCTATCTGCTGCTCCATTTGTTTAACTTCCCTTTCCGCTTGGTCCCTCATGTCCCTCAATTTGCCTTCCATACTGTTTTCTAACCCCTCTAACCCATTTTTCACTCCCTCTATCTGATTCTCCTGGGCAGCCATTCTATTTTCTACCCCCTCTAACCCATGTTTCACCTCTTTTATCCCGTTGTCTAACCCCTCAAATTTCTTTTCTAATCCCTCACCGGTACCCCTCATTTGGCCCTCCAATCGCTCACCCTGAGCATCCATCCGGTTCCCCAATTGGTTACTCTGCAGTTTGAGGGACGCCTGCATTTGCGCCATAAATTGCTCCATGAGGACCTGCATCTGGGCCATCCCTCCCACTTGTGCAGCGGGTGCGGCCGCCGTAGCTATGTGCGAGGCGCCATTTCGCGCGTCTGCTACCCCCGCTGTTTCGCTCTCCTCATGTCCCTCATGTCCCTCAATTTGGTCCTGGACCGACCCTGCTTCACTCTCCCTAACCGGACCCCAGCCGTCTTGATCCGCCATAGCGCGACTTGCAAAATTCGAGTTTCGTAAAACAAAACGAATTTCGGCCGCTCCAAATTTTGACCAAATTTTTTTTTTTTCCTCTATTCGTTTTTTTTTTTCAAAATTTGGTCGGGCCTCGAATCTCACTCCCGACACCAATTGTTACAGACACGACTTTGATGTTAAAGTGGGCCGAGCGGAATGGCGTCGTGTCCGCACAAATTACCCGACTATACTCGACGTTGACGAAGTCGCGCGATGCTGGCTCAATAAGAAAAAGAAGACACCCGGCTGGATCACAATAACACAATACGACACCAGGGGTTCAGTTCTCAAGACCTCCGGAGGAGGTTATATTAAGGCGGAAGGTTAGATTACAACTACAAGAGGGACAGCATAGAAAGACAAGCACTTAGACACAATCTTATATTATTCCCAACAGACGACAGATAAACGGGACAAAGCTGACTCACACGGGGATTGATGGAAAGGACAGGCGGGTAGCGATGGCTCCAGGTGCACCTGGGCTCAAAGGTCAGAATCGACTCGGTCCGGTCCAGAGATGCGGGGAGGTCGCAGCGCTCGGATGGCGTCTTGTCTGCTCAAGCTGGGGGCGCATCTGACTCAGCGCTCGCAGGTGGCTTTCCTTCTCCAAGCTGGGTGCGCATCTCTCGTCACATCTGGCGCGTGGCCGCGTATATCCGGCGGGGAGTGACACGCCCTCGGCTCGTTAGCTCCGCCTCGTGGAATCGGCACGTTGCTTCTCATTGGGTGCGTGCGGGGGGTTTACCAGGCTCCGCCCTTGACGAGGAGCTGACAAGGAGCCCCTTCGTGGTAACCCCGTGGAGCGCATGGTCTGGAGCTAATCGAGCCGGTGTGAGGACGCATCCTCCCCCGCTCCGCCGCCATCTCCTCTGTTGTTGTTGTAATTGTTGGGGAAGAAGATGGAAGGAGGTATGGGAAAGGTCCTAAACTCACTACTGATGCCATATAATCACATTCTGGTGCAACGAAGAGTCATAATTAATGGAAACGAGGCCTTAACTGACATAGATTAAGAATAACTAGGAAGATGTCCGAAAGTTGTCTACGTGTGGTGCGGTGGACCTGGGCACGACATTTAATGGGGGAATAAGGGGAAGGTCGGCTCTACTGATTGTTATTTACATGCAATGGGACTAGGGAATGGGGGATTGGGGAAAGTTGGGGAGTATTGGAGAAAATAGGGGAATATTTACAAGCGGATATGGAGGCCAAATTCCATATTCGCAACAGTATGTATCACATAGCGTTGCTCAGATGCTGAGGGTACCACAAGTGAAAACCAATAATGTAATATGTGATTGTGTATATGGTTAACTTAATTATGGATTGTGGTGATGCATATTTAAGTCCCTCTTATAAATATATAATTACTGTTTCTATAGGTAGTTAAAAAAAAAAAAAATTGAAAATGAATTGTTTATTGCCATTAATATATATATTTTTTTTTCTGATTGATCCATTATGGCTGAGAGATAAAGTGTTACGCAGTGTGAATTGCTGCATGGTATGAGGTTTTGAAGTCTGTAATTGCATTTCAAGGATGATGGCAGCAAGCCACGTTGGATCCAAAAGCGATATAGACTTATATTTATTTAAAATATAGACTTCATTATGGATTACCCTGTACATCATATAATACACGATATAAATGGAGAAGCCAATCATATCAAAATTCATGAGCAAGCATTTTAATACGACAAACCAGATAATCATCTAGGCATCCATTAACAAGGGGTGCAACACGACTCGGTAGATCCTTATGACTTGGTGAGGTGATCTAAAAAAACCGGTGCACAACAACAACAACAACAACAACAACAACAACATGCATTTTAAGGCCATGTTCCCTGCTAGAGTGGGGGTTAGCCTTGCGGTCCCCATGACAATCTTCTCCATTTTGCCCTATTTTCTGCATCTCTCCTTGTTAACCCCCTTGCCCGCATTTCTTCTTCCACCATCTTTAGCCAAGTCTTTCTCAGTCTTCCCCGTCCTCTACTTCCTTCTACATTAACTTCCATCACTCTTCTCAACCAGTCACTTTCATCCTTCCTCAATACATGACCAAACCATCTCAACCTGTTCCTCTTCACAGCATCAATCACAGGCAATATTCCCATCATCTTTCGCAATTCATCATTTGTCTTCATTTGGGTCATCATCATTCATCATTTGGGTAAAACGTCATAATTTCACAGGATGGTTTCCGATGGAGTCTGGATGGGGTCGGTGGATTAATCCATCCATAAGTGTATCAACTTCGCTGGAAATATAAATTGATAAAATGCAATGTTCATCCATGTTGCTGTTTTTTTTAATACTGTATTTTATTTAGATGCCCGTCAAATAATTTGTTGTGGTGGAGTTTGTGAGTTAGAAGACTGTGGAGGTGGTTCACTCTTCATGGCTGGAGAAAGTAGATAATGTAAGTAGGATTTTATAGACAGCAGATGTTCTGAGATACATTTGGGTCATCCTACTATTAATTTCCAATTGATCACTGTCTGACAGCAATACAAATTTTTATTACGGAACCAAAGCATCAAAAACTACATATATTGAACAAACAGTTTCTAACGGAGACCCCAACGCCATTCAAGCATATTCTGCCCGATGTGGCAATAAATGTGAATTGTTGCTTCAAGCCCAGCTCGATGACAGAAGATGCCATTTGCATTTTTGCCGGACAGTTTTGGACAGTTTCAAATGGAGCACCTCGCCTACCAACCCCATTCAGAATCCATTATGGGCATGTCCGCAACTTGCTAGTTTAAATAATGAAACTTGTTGCATCCGACTGATAAAACGTATACAGTACTCACCAGTTAAAGAATGTTGAAAGATGCACTTCATCATTTAATTAACTTATTTTTCCATTTTTAGGATTTCATTTACTACTGGCCCAGGTTGTCTGCATCAAAACGTGCAAAAGTGGGGGAATTGCCTGACAAATTGAAATGGAAAACATATCCTGTCAGGATAATGAGCTCTTCTGGTAAGGAACTTGGCCTTTGATGTTTTAAATAAAGGTCGTCTCACTGAGCCGATATTGTTGTACACCGCTCCTTTCCTATTCCATCTCCAGGCGCTGCATGACATCATTGCTGGGCACCTAAGGGGACCCGGCGATGATGCGCGCTAAAAGGGAGTACTCAGTTTTCACTCCGGTTTATCTCTTGTTTGTTTTCTTAATTATTTGGTTAGTTAATTAATTTTTGTAAAGTTACAGCTTCGGATGACACGGTGGTGGTTTAGGTATGCTATTGGCCAAAATATTAATAATTTTATTATTTTACGATAATTATTTATTTATTTTAATTATGCAATTAATCAACTATTGTACACCTCTCCCTCCCAATACTGTCTCTGTGCAGCATGGCAGCATCGCTGGACGCCAAAGGCGCCCTGGCAATGCTGAATGCTGGAAAATATGTTTATTTATTTGGCATAGGGGCAGTGGACTTTGAATGTATCTGTTCTCGGGTTTTTCTTTGTGGCAAATTAAAAGCTGTTCCCCTTAATCTCCTCTCTGCCCTCCGCTCCCCACCACTGCAGATACATCAAATAGATGTTGATGAGTACACCTTTTGCAAAGATATTAATCATGCAAAAATGTGAAACTTGATATCTAAATTATGAAATTCAGACAATAAAGAGTCCAAATAGAATGATATTGAAAAGTTTATACTTTGAGACTGACAATATATTCACTTTTTGATTGTGCACATTTCTTTAGATACATATGCTCAGGCAATTCAGCATGCGAGATGGGCAGAATGCACATCACATGTTGAGTCTGAGGAAGAACTTGGAGAGAGGAGGAAAAAAAGACCTTGTCGCTTTGAGCATGATGGAGATCATTTTAGTGATCGAGCAGATGGTATAAGTACAGCATAGATCACAATATCCAATCTCGCATGAATATATTGACTCATTAAATTGGCTTTTATTAGACTATTCGACATGTTGACTTGTTACTTTGCTGACAGATTTAATCAAAACACAGCATGTTGTACTTGACAAACAATGTGCTGTTTAATTTGACAAATGATTTAATTTGACAAAGAGTTTAATTTGCCCAAAGTCATTTTATATCTCATAGGAAGTCATCACCTTTAACATTTAATTTCACCTTTATCTGCCAACCTTGCTGCTAATATATGGCATGAGCAAAAATCAATTCCGCTTCACTGTGAAGGTTAGTGTTGGGTGCTTTTCTTTGAACCTCCACTTAAAATTGGTGAAATAAAGCATTTTGAAAATTTAGAATTATTCTCACTCAAATATCAACATCACTGTAATGCATATTGCCATGTTGTTATCTCCACCACCAAAGGTGGATGGAGGTTGTGTTTTCATCCATGTGTCTGTATGTGAACAGAGTATCTCAAAGTTGTGGACAAATTTGGACAAACCTTGGTTGATAGATTGGGTGTGTGACAAGGACGAAGTGATTAGATTTTGGGGAAGATTCAGATCAGAAACTGGATCCGAATAATATATATTTTAAAGTGATTCTTCACCATTGATAGACAGGGCCAAAACGATATAGAGCACAATATCAAAGTTGTGGACGAATTATGACAAAATGTGGATGACTTGGTTGAGTAACAAGAACAAGCCAATTCGGTTTTGGTTCAGGTCCGTGAGATACAATACCCTGTCAGTGGTAATCAAAACAGTTCAGGTCCGTGTGGGATACAAAATACTATCGGTGGGATACAAATTATAAACTGTTCAGTCTGGCAGAAGGGGTGTTGCAAAACATTTTACCTTTTTTTCCCCCGAGGCATGCTTCCTTTGATGCACGTTAAAATACCAACCGTAACGGGTTCTCGGGGGGGTGGGGGGGGGGGGGGGGGAAGGTAAAATGTACACCCCTTATGTGCTCTACTGAGGGCTGTTCTAGTTTGAGCCTTCTTTATAGGGGAAGAAAATTTGCAATATCAGCTCCACCAAGTATTGCTATTGGATACATATATACAGTACATTGGGGTCCTCCCTCACCGACCTTAACCCTACTTCCCAAGATATGCCACTTAGGCAGAAACCGTAGTTGTAGTTCCCGTAGGCACCTACAAAATTTGGTTGGGTTTGCTTGAGTAGTTTTTAATTTTTTTGAGGCACATATAAAGAAATATTCATATAAATTCAATTTTATAGTTTAGATTTATGTTGTGGTATTATATGCAGGAGTGCTGTAAAGTGTAATTGAATATTCAATTTCTGGTTTCTGCTTTATTTAATGTAGACGAATCTTTTGAAGATGTCGTCAGACCTAAAATGGCCACAAAAGTGTCGACACTACCAAAGGCACCATTGTATATCGGACTACCCTCACCAAGTACATCAAAACTCTTGTCCAATGTGATCGACTCCACAGATAGTGATCTAACAACTCATCTGCAGCTATTAGACTCACCATCATGCAGCATTTTGAGTGAAAGATCACCCAGTACGGGTAAGTGAAATGTTTATTATCTTTCAATTTGTGAATGTCCAGCATAAACTAGACAGGATGAACAGTAATAAAATTGCATTTCTATATCATTCTACATATCTGTCTACATATCATTCATAATTACATTTAATGTCATTGCAGGAATAAATGCACCATCCACTGCATCAACAAGCTACAAAATGGATGATGACATCAATGACAGTAACAACAACCAAAAACTATAAATCTTGACAGTGAATAATGTTTCAAAAACAAATCTATTTAAGGAAGTGGATATAATTATATATGTATGTATATATATATATATATATATATATATATATATATATATATATATATATATATATATATATATATATATATATATATATATATATATATATATATATACACACTTTAACATATCATTTGACAACCTTATTGTACTGCCAATTTGTTTTTGAAGTTTCAAAAATATAAAGGAGAACGTTATTTTTCTTTTTGGGCCAATGTTATTGTAGGGAGTGCTTGTTAATCTCACAATTTCATACCCTTGGCTTGATGTCACATCGAAATTATTTCTGCATTCTGTTGTGCTATTTTAAGACTTCTAACTGTTTCAAATGTATTATTGTGACAGATTTTCAGGCGATAGTGTTAATGAAACAACAAAATATTGGACAATCAGATTGAGCAGACATCAATGCTACGGATGTTGGTCACAACAAGACCACCTGAATGAGGTTGAGGATATCCTTCCAGAGCCTGTTAACACAGAACTGCAGCTGATTGCTTTGTGCGATAGGATCTCCAAAGAGGAGACTTTAAAAAAGCAGTTGGTATGTATGAATCACATATTAATAAAAAAGAAAATAACCACCTTTAGAGGCCATTTTTCCCCGCAAAGCGGGGGTTGGCCTTTTTCGGGAACCGTGGTTGTTGTTGTTTTTTGGTCCCCTTTTTGAAGCAATGTTTTACAGCCGGATGCCCTTCCTGCCGCCAACCCTTTTTGTCACCTTTTACGACAAGCAGGGAATTACCAGTGAACTGGTACTCAATTTGCCGACCTCGGAAGGATGACAGGCTGAGTCAACCCCCCTGGCGTTAATTCAGCGATCGACCGGGATTCGAACCCAGGATCCTAGGCATCCGAAGGTGGCACCCTAGCCGCTAGCCCAACACCAGGGATTATGTATGAATCACATATTGATGTAAATAATTTGGTACACATTTCCATGGAAACAGTGAGTGCCACAATTTGTGTGGGACACCTTTTTCTGAGCTATTAAACTATATTTGGTAAGTTGACACAATTGGTAGCCAAGGTTATAGTCATCAAACCCATGGTGACATTGAGTATTTTTCTTCTTTAGATTGCATATCTTGCCTCTTTGGGTGGTGCAGACCTTGAGGCAAGTGTGCGCCGGATGCTACGCAAAATCAGAACAAATTAACTTTGGTCCAGTTACGGTTTAAAAGGGAGAAAAGGAAAAATAATTTTGAGCACCTTCCCTTAATGAAATTGGTCATTGGTAAGTTGAACAAATTATTACCTCCACCACCAAAGTTGGATGAAGGTTATGTTTTCACCTCAATATTTGTTTGGCTGTCTGTTTATCTGTCTATGCGCAGGATATCTCAAAGTTTTGAGGGATTTGGCCGAAATTTGGTGGACAGTTGGGGTGTTCGATTTCGGTGAAGATCCGGATCTGGATCCGAATATGAGAATTTTTTAAGTGATTCTTCACAGTTCAGTGATAGTGTCAAAAGCTATATATAATAGGAAATCTCTAAGTTGTGGACGAATTCGGACAAAACTTGATGGATGACTTGGAAAGGTGCCAAGAACAAGCCGATTCGATTTAAGTTAAGCTCTGGATCCAGTTCTGGCCTTTCAGTGAATATATAATAAAAAAAATAACCACCTTCAGAGGCCATTTTTCCCCGCAAAGCAGGGGTTGGCCTTTTTCAGGAACCGTGGTTGTTGTTGTTTTTTGGTCCCCTTTTTGAAGCAATGTTTTACGGCCGGATGCCCTTCCTGACGCCAACCCTTTTTGCCGCCTTTAACGACAAACAGGGAATTATCAGTAAACTGGTACTCAATTAGCCGACCTCGGAAGGATGACAGGCTGAGTCAACCCCCCTGGCGTTAATTCAGCGATCGACCGGGATTCGAACCCAGGATCCTAGGATCCTAAGCTGGCACCCTCGCCGCTAGCCCAACACCAGGGCAAATACAAAAGTGAATACAAAACGTAAACTGTCAGCCTGGCTCTCTTGTCCCTCTACCGAGTGCCGTTCTACTTTTTAGTGTGACAGAAATCTGAGACCCTTCCATTGTTTATTGCCTGTGGATGGAAGCAAACAATTAAGGTTCATGAGTTGAGGTGTGAGGTACAATGTACACTTCGTATTACAACGTGTTATAACACCATAGTTCATCAGCAAATATTTAATTTTAGTTTTGTTCCCTGCATTCAATTTGGATTTGTTGATCAAATACACTGTTATAAACATAATATTCATGTTACATTCTTTTCTTTTAGGAGCATGCATTAGAAATAATCCAAAGGTGAAAATAGCCGATATAGAGTCGGAGATTGGGGAAACCCTGAAGCATGCACCAAGCCAAGCACGAGAAAAGAGCAGAAAGGTGAACGATATGCAAGCATCATATTTGTCACATGCAGGAAAGGTGGTTTAAATATGTCACCAGCAAAACATTCATGGTGATTTAATTGTCGTGCACCAATATATTCTGAACACAAACCAGTAATTATATAATTCATCATTCTCTGATGTAAAAATATGTTAAATAGCTGACCCCTTTTCAAAACAATAAAAAGTCGATGGTATTCATTCATTCACTTAGCACACACAATCAAATTGGTGAGGACCAACTCCTCTGTTTTTGATGGGGTTTTTTATTTGATCCAATATGGCCGCCAAACTACGTGGGTGATGATGACATCATAAATTTAGATCATTTAACCCTTCAATACGCTGAGTCAATAAATCACAAATTTTTTTTTTGTTTGTTTTGGTACACAAGATCGAGGCTCGTGTCGGAGCTAACATCACAAAAAGAGCAAACGGACACACAAAACATACAATAAAAAGGGCAGGAGACAAGATGGGGGGAGAGAGAGGGAAGCACACAAGTACAACAGCAGAGAACAGGGACATCAGAAAATCTGTGGGAGGGAGCGGGCTTGGGGGGAGGAGACAAGGGAAGGCGGAGGGGATGTGGGAGGGGTGGGAGAGGTATAAAACACATGGACACTGCTAGAACTTCCAGGATTTGAAGTAACGGGGGTAGAAGAGATCAAGGTTTTGGATGGGGGAAGATAAGAGATGGTGGTGAACAGCTGTTTTAAAGACCTGGAGGGGGGAGTGGAATTGAAGAGGGTGAGGGAGTTTGTTCCGGAGGCGGGAGTAAAGAGGAATGAAAGAGTGAAGGTGAGCAGAGAGTCTTGATTTTGGCAATTTCACACGAAGAGGGTTGCTGGCAGATCGTGTGCGACCTGTAGGTATATCTGGGGTACACAGCACAGAGAGACCTGGGACAGCTAGGCCGGATAGGAGTCGGTAGAAGACAGAAAGACCACCTCCCTCCATGTGGTGAGTGAGTGAAAGGCCCTCGGAGTTAGCTTCATCGTGGGAGATTCCAATGATTCTGAAAGCTTTGGTTTCAACAGCGTGAAGACGAGCTAGGTGTGAGGCAGGAGCACCAGCCCAGAGGGGAGAACAGTATTCCAATGAGTTGCAGATGAAAGCCTTGTATGTGGTGAGGAGCTCAGGTGTGCCAAAGAAGGACTTCGCAATGTGCCAATAAATGGAGAATGCCCAGTCGGTGACTGGCTTTGGATGCCAGCTTGGAAATGTGGTTTTCCCAGGAAAGATCATGGCAGATAGTGAGACTCAAAAGCTTGAATGACAGAACTTCTTGGAGAGGATTGTTGAGAAAGTAGATAGGAGGGTTGTCCAGTCACTCTTTTCAGAGAGACGGAGTGAGTGTGAGATTTGTCAGGATTGAAAGACATGTTCCACTTGTTTGACCAGCCTGTGATTTTGTCCAAGTCTGCAGAGAGTGAGGAGACTGCAGACTGCCGATCTGAGGATGAGGAATGGAGCGGCAGAGAGTGGAGTCATCAGAAAAGAGATAGAGAGGATTTTCAAGAGAGTCGATATCACATGGACGAGAAAAAGCACAGGGCCCAGAACACTGCCTCCAGCCTGAACAGGAATGGGAGATGAGAGAAACCCATTCAGTGCTACACGTTGACGACGACCAGAGAGGAAGTCCGCAAGCCATGAGTGGAGATTTCCATGGATACCATAGGAGGAGAGTTTGGTGAGCAGAGCGGGTGCCAGACCGTATCGAAGGCACGTGATATGTCAAGGGAGTCAGCTCTGATTTCCTGTTTGACATTGCGGACCTCCATCCTTTGTTGAGACAGCAGAAGCAGCACGCTCAGAGTATAATGACCTGGTCTGAATCCAAATTGATGATCAGAGATCAAGACATTGGAGAAGAGATGCGCAGGAAGAGATGCGCAAGAGATGCGCAAGATTGGAGGTCTCGTCTCTTCAAAGTTGTCCATGTGCACTCGCTTTCGAAGTTAAGTAACTTTTCACAATTGTGTTTTTGTCGAAACTGTATCTTTCTCTCGGTGTATGTACCTATTGGGGTGTCTAATAGTATTCTTGGCGTTGGTTTTTCATACCTGTGTACAGAATCGTCGGTCTTTCTTATCGCGTATTCTGAGGCCTAAGTGTAGTACTAGGCTACCGTGTCCGACCTTGGCTTGAGGCTTTGTTTTTGTCTCAGCGGTTCTCCGATCGCGCTGCAATTACTTTCCGGTCTCTGTTTTTCACGGTCTTTTCATCCCATACTTCCTCGTTTTAAAATCTCAAAAAAAAAAAAAAAATTCTTTTGTTCTTATTCGTTTATTCGTTCTTATTTGTTCGTTCGTTCTTCGACCACGTTGTTTGTGATCATGTGATCACGTTGCTAAAAAATGTCTCATCTGACCCCTCAAGACCTGCATTCTGTCATATTCTATAACACCTTTTTCTTCTTCTTCGATAAAAGGATGCTTTCGACTTGCTCACCAAATCTATTCATTCCAAAAAAAAATTCCATCTCTTATAGTGCATCTTTCATTCATTCCCTAAACTCTCCAGCACTCCATCCTCCCTCCAGCGTCCTCAAACGTATTTTTGACTCGAATGTCTCAAGAAACTCATTTTGCAATAAATGTTCGTTTCCCATTAATCGTACATTTTTCAAAATCCCATTTCCCATCACCCCTCCCCTCTAAATCTACCCCCTTGGCCCTCCCCTCCAAATCATCCCCATCACCTTCAAATCTTCCCCCTTGCCCCTCCCCTCCAAATCTTCCCAATCACCCATTCCTTTCAAATCTCCCCCCACACCCCTCCCCTCCGAGACTCTCCCTCGCTCCTCTCCTCCTCAAAGCGTCCTCCCCGCTTCTTCCCCCTTCCAACTTCATCTCCCTCAACCTTCTGCCTCGCTCTTCCCCCTTGTCAAATAACACCTCACTGCGCCTCTCCCAATCACCATCAAACCTTTCGTCTGCCCCATTCTTCCCTTTCTCCAAGCTATTCTGTAATCTCCGACACACCTTCAACAGCTCTCCCTACCTCTTCCTCCTCTTCCACATCTAACCCTACCGCTCCCCTCCCCTGTTCTGTATCCGATGCTCCCCCTTCCTCTTCCTTAACAGTATGGACCTCAAACATCCGGGGCCTTCGCTCAAACTTGTCTGATCTCTCCATACAGGTTGCTTCTGACAAACCAGACGTGATCTGCTTAACAGAAACTTTCCTCCTTCATGATGTCTCTGATTCCTTGGTATCTCTCCCAGGTTACTCCCTCCTCCGGTATGATAGACCTGAGCCTCGTCCTGGAGGTGGGGTTGCTATCTTTATAAAAAACTTCCTCACTCGCCCTGCACTGCCCTCTCTCCACCTCACCCCCAGGAATACCTTTGGCTACGGCTTCCCTTTCGCTCCCACCTTTTGTTCATATGTGTGTTGTACCGTCCACCAAACAGTGATGACTCCATCTACATCTCGCTGTCTGAGAATATGGACCAACTTCTATCTACCCATCCCAACTCTCTCTTCCTCATATGTGGTGATTTCAACTGTCACCATGCCAGTTGGCTGGGTGTGGGTACCTCTCTCACCAGCCATGGCTCTTCAGCAAAGGACTTCTGTGACTCACTGGGACTGACACAATCTGTCAATTTCCCGACCCGGATTTCAGTCAACGGAGCATCTTCTCTTCTGGACTTGGTTATGACTAACTTCCCTGAAAATGTCTGCTGCTCTTCTTCTGCTCCAATCGGCTCTTCTGATCATGTGCTTGTTAAAGTGGACATCTCTCTGACCATTCTCAGAGAGCCTCCTCAGCGTCGACGAGTCTTGGATTTCACTCAGGCCAACTGGCACGGTCTTCAAGCAGCCATCAATCATCTGGACTGGTCTCCCATCTCTACTGCCTCTGACATAAATTCTTCCTGGGAATTCTTCCAAAGCAAACTGCTCTCTCTCATGCACAGATTTATCCCATCTCGTCTTCTGTTGTCATACCCTTCCTCCCTGACATGGTACACGGAATCTTGTGGTGAGGCTATTGCCCAGAAA
This sequence comes from Myxine glutinosa, assembly GCF_964187855.1. NCBI lineage: Eukaryota > Metazoa > Chordata > Myxini > Myxiniformes > Myxinidae > Myxine > Myxine glutinosa. The sequence continues at coordinate 361,268,705 of NC_136261.1, read as the reverse complement.
CAACTTGCTTTCGTCTCCTGGAAAGCAAATCCAACGGAAGGAAATCTCATTTCCTTTCACAAAGCCAGAAACAAGTGTGTGTCCACCCTCAGGAGAGCCAGGAAACAATATCTCTCCGTTCTCTGGACCGAACTCTATCTGTCTCCCTCTTCCAAATCCTGGTGGCGTCTGGTCAAATCTGTTTCTGGTGTTTGTTCCCCCTCCATCCCCTCCCTCACCTCAAATGGCCACACGGCTGACTCCGCACGTGAAAAAGCTGAATGCCTCAACTCTGTGTTTGCCTCTAAATCTTGTGTCCCAAACCCATCCCTCTCTGTACCCACCGTACCCAGTCGTACCCAGCTGCTCCTGGACTCTGTGTCCTTTCCTCCTGACAAGGTGGAAAAGTTTCTGTCAACCCTCGACTCTGATTCTGCAACTGGTCCTGGCGGCATCAGCCCACGGGTCCTAAAATCATGTGCTTCCGCTCTTTCACTCCCTCTTTCTGTTCTCTTCACCCTCTCTTTTGCTCAAGGTCATCTTCCATCTGCTTGGAAATCTGCCAACATCACCGCTTTGCACAAAAAAGGTGCAAAAACAGATCCCAGCAACTACAGACCAATCAGCCTTCTCCCAATTATCAGCAAAGTCATGGAATCCATCATCGCTTCAGATATGAAATCTTTCCTCTTCTCCAATGGCTTGATCTCTGATCATCAATTTGGTTTCAGAACTGGACACACTACTCTGGACATGCTGCTTCTGCTTTCTCAACAATGGATGGAGGTCCTCAATACCAAACAGGAAATTAGAGCAGTCTCCCTTGACATATCACGTGCCTTCGATACGGTCTGGCACCCTGCTCTGCTCACCAAACTCTCCTCTTTTGGTATCCATGGAAATCTCCACGCATGGCTGGCGGACTTCCTCTCTAGTCGTAGTCAACGTGTGGCCCTGAATGGGTTTCTCTCATCTCCTCTTCCTGTTCAAGCTGGAGTTCCACAAGGCAGTGTTCTGGGCCCTGTGCTTTTTCTGGTCTTCATCAATGATCTCTCTGACTCTCTTGAAAATCCTCTATCTCTTTGCTGATGACTCTACTCTCTGTCGCTCCATTCTTCATCCCTCAGATCGGCAGTCTGCAGCCTCCTCACTCTCTGCAGACCTGGACAAAATCACAGACTGGGCAAACGAGTGGAACACGTCTTTCAATCCTGACAAATCTCACACTCTTACGACGTCTCTCCGAAAAGACCGACTGGACAACCCTCCCATCCACTTTCTGAATAATCCTCTCCAAGAAGTTCTGTCACTCAAGCTTTTGGGTCTCACTATCTGCCATGATCTTTCCTGGGAAAACCACATTTCAAATCTGGCCTCCAAAGCCAGTCGCCGACTGGGCATCCTCCGTCGTGCGAATTCCTTCCTTGGCACACCTGAGCTCCTCACCACATACAAGGCTTTCATCCGCAGCTCAATGGAATACTGCTCTCCCCTCTGGGCTGGTGCTCCTGCCTCACACCTAGCGCGTCTTCACGCTGTTGAAACCAAAGCATTCAGAATCATTGGAATCTCCCGCGATGAAGCTAACTCCAAGAGCCTCTCACTCACTCACTCACCGCAGGCAGGTTTGGTGGTCTTTCCGTCTTCTACCGACTCCTCTCTGGCCTGGCCCCCCCAGCTCTCTATGGGCTCTGTCCCGCAAAAAATCCTACAGGTCGCACAAGATCTGCCTGCAACCCTCTTATGGTCAAACTGCCAAAATTAAGACTCTCTGCTCACGTTCACTCCTTCATTCCTTCATTCCTCTTTTCTCCCACCTCTGGAACAAACTCCCTCACTCTCTTCAATCCCACTCCACCCTCCAAGTCTTTAAAACAGCTGTTCACCACCATCTCTTATCTTCCCCCATCCAAAACCTTGATCTTTTCTACCCCCGCTAATTTCACCACAATTCCACTTTTTTGAAATACCAACTTCTGTCTTGGAAGTCCTTGGTGTCCTTGTGTTTTGTACTTCTCCCTCCCCCTTCCCACGCCTCCTCCCCCCAAGCCTTCTCCCTTCCACACATCTCCCTGCTCTCAAATGTTGTGTTTGTGTGCTTCCCCTTCTCTCCCCATCTTGTTTTCCACTCCCTCTTTTTATATATTTTGTTTGTCTGGTTGATTTGTTTGTGAAGTAAATGTTAGCTCTTTCACGGGCCTCGATTCACTATACAAAAAAAAAAAGAAAAAAAAAGAAAAAGAAGGATCGATTTGATATCCGAAGCAATGATGGATTCCATGACTTTGCTGATAATTGGGAGCAGGCTGATTGGTCTGTAGCTGCAAGGATCTGATTTTGCACCATATTTGTGTAAAGTGGTAATGTTGGCCGATTTCCAAGCTGATGGCAGATGACCTTGAGCAAAAGAGAGGGTGAAGAGCACAGAGAGAGGGTGAGATAGAGTGGCAGAGCAGGATTTCAGAACCCGTGGGTTGATGCCGTCTGGTCCAGTTGCAGAATCAGTCGAGGATTGACAGAAACTTCTCCACTTTGTCAGGAGAGAAGGATACATAGTCTAGGAGCAGCTGGCTATGAGTGGGTACGGTGGGTACAGAGAGGGACAGGTTTGGGACACAACATTTTGAGGCAAACACAGAGTTGAGGCATTCAGCTTTTTCACGAGCGGAGTCAGCTGTGTAGCCTTTTGAGGTAAGGGAGGGGATGGAGGGGGAACAAACACCAGAGACGAGACGCCACCAGGATTTGGAAGAGGGAGACAGGTTTGAGAGTTCAGTCTTGAGCATGGAGAGATCGTGTTTCCTGTCTCTCCTGAGGGTATACACACACTTGCTCCGGGCTTTGTGAAAGGAAATTACATTTTCTTCCGTTGGATCTGCTTTCCAGGAGGTGAAGGCAAGTTGTTTCAGGGCAACTGTCTAACCACAAGATTCCGTGTACCATGGTCGGAAGGTTATGACAGCTGAAAACGAGATGGGATAAATCTGTGCATGAAAGAGAGCAATTTACGTTGGAAGAATTCTCAGGATGAGTTGATGTCAGAGACAGGAGAGATGGGAGACCAGGCAAGATGATTGATGGCTGCTTGACGATCGGGCCAGTCAGCCCGAGTGAAATGCCAGACTCGGCGACGCTGAGGAGGCTTTCTGAGAATGGCCAGAGAGATGTCCACTTTAAAAAGCACATTATCAGAAGAACCGATTGGAGCAGAAGAAGAGCAGCAGACATTTAACACATTCATGGGTGAATTTGACCCGGGACTAATGTGATTGTCTGTTGCACTTTAACCATGCGTTTTTTTATGCATGGCCTTTCATATATGCTTCAAAAAAAGGGTAATACATGTTTTGGATAACTATAAAAAAAGAAAAAAAGAAACCTTTAGAGGCCATTTTTCCCCACAAAGCGGGGGTTGGCCTTTTTCGGGCACCGCTGTTGTTGTTGTTTTTGTTGGTCCCCTTTTTGAAGCAATGTTTTACGGCCGGATGCCCTTCCTGCCGCCAACCCTGTTTGTCGCCTTTTACGACACACAGGGAATCATCAGTGAACTGGTACTCAATTAGCCGACCTCGGAAGGATGACAGGCTGAGTCAACCCCCCTGGCGTTAATTCAGCGATCGACCGGGATTCAAACCCAGGATCCCATGATCCTAAGCTGGCACCCTAGCCGCTAAGCCAACACCAGGCTATGGATAACTATGAAGAATGATTATTTATTCTCTCCCCTCTTGACAATTTAAAAAGCACTTATTTTTTCATGTTTTTTTTGCAGATGTCGACTGCTTCAGGTGTCTAGTTCATGGAGTGCAGATAGACTGCTGGTGTGAGGATTATGGTGATCTTTGAAGAATGACATCCTCCCACCGACCTGCTTTCAAATTTCAATTGTTTTTTCAATTCTTTTCAAATTTTCAATTTTGTACCACTTGGTATTACAACGTGTTATGACACTATAGTTTATCTCCAAATATTTAATTTTAGTTTTGTTCCCTCCATTAAATTATTTTGAAGTCACAAACACAAAAAAGGAATTGCAAAATAAATGTCACAAACAAAATCTCAGTGTCCTGTTTTTATTGATATCGGAATGTTAAACCATAAAGTTATGAAACAAAAAACATTATGTAAATGTCCCTGCAATGGCGTTATAAAAGGTTGCTGTAACGTTATCGCAACATCATGTTAAAACGTTGTGTAAATGTTCCTGTAATGGTTGTGTAAACGTACCTGCAATGGCGTTATAAAACGTTGCTGCAAAGTTATAATAACGTTAACGCAACGTTATGATAAAACGTTGTGGAAACGTTAGCAAAACCCAACGTTTGAACTTTCCCGCAGCGTTGTGTAAATGTCCCTGTAAACATTGTGTAAACGTACCTGCAATGGCGTTATAAAACGTTGCTGCAATGTTATAATAACGTTAACGCAACGTTATGATAAAACGTTGTGTAAACGTCCGCAAAACCAAACATTTGAACGTTCCCGCAACGTTGTGCAAATTTTCCTGTAAACGTTGTGTAAACGTACCTGCAATGGCGTTATAAAACGTTGCTGCAATGTTATAATAACGTTAACGCAACGTTATGATAAAACGTTGTGGAAACGTCCGCAAAACCCAACGCTTGAACGTTCCCGCAACGTTGTGTAAATTTTCCTGTAAACATTGTGTAAACGTACCTGCAATGGCGTTATAAAACAATGCTGCAATGTTACAACGTTAACGCAACATTATGATAAAACATTGTGGAAACGTCCGCAAAACCCAACGTTTGAACGTTCCCGCAACGTTGTGTAAATTTTCCTGTCATTGTTGTGCAAACGTACATGCAATAACGTTATAAAAACGTTGCTGCAAAGTTGTAATAACGTCGTGATAAACATTGTGGACACAAACAAAACCTAAGATTGGAACGTGCTTAAAACGTTGGAGCAAAACGTTGCAACAACGAAAGTGAAACGTTGTAGCAACGTTGTGGCAACGCAAAAATGTTAGCCGGGTAGCCAACAGACCCATCTTCACCGATATCACGAAGCAGGTGCGTGAATTTGATCACCTGCCGCACGTCGATGGACCACGTCTTCTCCAGATGCAGACTCTGTTCAACAAAATGGCCTTTCCAACGGAAGTGTGCCCCATGGGATGTAACCTGTTCGTGGACGACTTGTTTCCTGGACCGTGTGGAACTATTGCCTGTGAACCACTACTTGAAGACATTCATCCCATCGTTCAAAGGCGTCAAAGCGAATGACAACTACTTCAAAGGTGCGAGACCCGACTGGCCATACAGGACAAAGGACCGAAAGTTGTTTGTTTCACTCGCTTTGATCATCGATACGACACGCGGACTGTGTCTTGTGACGTGTTCCAAAACTGTGCACGCAGGAGGTGAGCATCAATATATTCACGTACCAACACATCCAATCCTCGGGCACATACCAACACGATTTCTTGACCACATGGCACCGGCGGTGGTCACACCAAACCTTGTGAGAATTGGACGTTCGGGGCAATACAATAAATCGTATAACATGGTGAAACAACAAGGCGATGGACGACTGTCAACATTCTCGCTGAGAACGAAATCGCCACAAGGAACAATGAAGCGAGAAGAGACACAAGCTTGCTCTCTGACTATATGAACGATCCGATGTCCGATACTTCATGTGTCAATCAGAAACATGCGGATGCTTGTACATAAGGAATGTGATGCAGCGATACCCACCACCGGTGCAGCAACACATTGTACAGCATTCGCGATCCAGAATGTACATCCATCTCGATGATGCTTATGAACTTGCAAAAGCATTCCACTCCTGCCAAACTGTCATCGGGGAGGACAACGATGCATGGCAAGTTGCTGCTGACGATGACGTCCCAACCAAGTCGGATAAGGGGTGTTGCAAAATAAATGATACTTTCCCCCCCCCCAGATTGTATTGACCACATGCCTGCGATTTTTGAATTCAAATTTCACGTGCGTCATCATGACGTGTCGCGCACGTTGCCTGCGTGATGTCTCCGTCATGTTTGCGACTTTTTATCGTTCTTTCTCAAATTTTATTCTGCAATGGTGTTGGACAGAGCCAAACAGCGCATTGCTTGCGACGCATTTGGGATGGCTCACCGAATGGTGGCGGACATGATCCGGAATTTCAAAGCTCAGTACAGTCACGTCGCCATGTCCAACTTGAAAAATCCAATTTCCACCGCACAGGCTTCACAGGAGTTGTGGATGTCTGAAATTTCCATCAAACGGTGGTGGAATGCTGACTTGAGTGAAGAAAACGTTGGTGATCAAATGAAACAAGTTGTTGGGCGAAAGAGACGACATTCTGCCCCAGCCATGCGCAATGTCAACTCAAAAACTCATCAACGGTTTCAAAGCACGCGAAAAATCACAGACATTGGCATTGACCCGTCGCATTAATGTGCACCACACCACAGTTTGGAAAGCTTTAAAACGTGAAAAATTCAAGCCGTTCAAACGAGTTCAAGTTCCTTCGATCACAGAAATAAACGTTGAACATCGGCAGAATTTTTTCTGAGTTTTTGTCTGACTGGCAAGAAGCGGGCTGTTTGCATCTTGCACCATCCGATGAATTTTTCGTTTATTTGCTGCGAAAACCGAACTCGCAAAATGACAGAATCTGGGCTCAAATCCATCGAGAAGTTTGGGACATTTTGTGTGCTCCACAACAACGTCATCCAACATGTGTTGGATTCTTTTCATGCTTCAGATCAAAGGGAATGGTGTTTGACGTCAAAGAACACGGAAAATCATGGAACGGCACTGATTTTCGTGATCATGTTTTAAAAGAAGTCGTTTTGCCATTTTTGCAAAAACCTGAAAATCGACAAGGTCGTTTCGATCAAGTGACTTTCCTGCACGACCTTGCGGGATGCATGAAGTCGAATACAACCAATGACTTCTTGACGAAGAAAAACTTGATTTCTTTTGCAAAGATTGATTCGGAAGATGGCCAGGAAACTTTCCAGATTTGATCCCTGCAGAGAATGTTGGCACCATTGTGAAACAGCGTGCAGAAGAAATCCTTGATTCATTACCAGACAACGAGAAATTTAAACGTGAGACACTTGTCCGGGTTTTGACAAGTTCTGAACCAAACAGCTACCGAAACAGAAATGTTCGTGTCTTTGCTGAAATCTTTTAAAAGTCGACTTCAAATGGTTTCTGAAGCTAATGGTGGACATATTGACGCGTATTAAATGCGAGTTTTTAATTTTTGAATGAAATAAAGCCTTTGGTTGGATTTTCATCCGATTGAAACTTCATTTCATCTTTGGGGGAAAAAGTATCATTTATTTTGCAACACCCCTTAGAACCGCTGACTGGCTCATTGTGGTACACCGCGTACAAGACAAAGGACACCCCCCGTTCAAAGTCCCGTATGTGAAACAGCGAAGGCCTCATTGTAATTACTCAGCTGGACCGGCCCTTGTGTGTGCATTGCATTGCCGAGTCCACTGTCGGCCACTACACAGACTACTCGTCTGAGCGACATTGCAGCTACGAGCGGAACCTATCACCATGACACTACAATCGCTGTGCATTCGGTTGTGCAATGACATGCAACAGAACTTCACATGTCTGTACCTGACTCGAAAGTTGCTGGAAATAGATGCATCTCTTGAAAATGCATACATTCAGCCGCATAATACACTGGTTGAAAGTAACATTGCAAACCTACTTCCTCACCATTGCTCAAGGGTTTCCCATCAGCATTTGCATCGAAATGAAAATATCGATGTGTCCACCATCCTATCAGCTACTGACAACGATGTAGTGATACTGACGAGACACGTGTATACAGAGGCTGACAACATGGGAGCAGCACACCGCATACGGGTCGCCGAACTACCGTTACTATCGCCGGATACAAAGTGGTCGTTGCTTCTCAGACTTACTGTGCATTCTCCCGCTGAAACACCCTACACCGTGGACGTTGCGTTCAGAGGGACCAGTAGCCATGGCTGGCAGAAGCAGACAACAGCAGAAACGGAGGCACAAGCATCAGTGGGTAATGCCTGAAAAATGGCTCTGATGATATATGCCAGAAATAACAGTGACAACTCACTAGCTCGGAATGAAGCTATCAATTGGTGCGGTGGACAAACAAAAACTGCGTTGTGCAGACCATCCAGACATACTCCTAATCAGAGAGCAAGGAGGAACGGGTTATCGCTGCTGCTACAGAGACTAATACTCCTCTGCGTTGGCGCTGTCCTCAGGGATTACCGAACTACCAATGTGACACTGGACTCTGTCTTAAACATGCGAAACAACTTTTCCGTGATGATGATCAATATGGTGTGATCCGACAGCGTGATGACACCAACACTGATGATTTTCCCATTGACGGTGCCACCATAAATGACAGTAACGTCCCCGATAACGACATCGACATCGATGCTGGTGTCATAAACGACGCTGCTGCTAACCTCCTCAGAAACGATATGCCCGGTGATATCATTGATCCTGAAGATGAGCCTGAAGATGCTGCAGAAGCAGCCGACATGTACGTGAATGCTGGAGATGACTTCCTGGATAATGTGGCACCATTGACATCTACACTCACACCGCTGTACATGTCAGAAACGTCACAAACGACACAATCGACTCTTGGTCACTTCATTCTGAACGACTACCTGAGTGATGACACGAGCAACCGACACCAGAAAACGGGCTAGAGCAACGCAGAAACTCCTTCAACACATCTGTGCGGTGACACCAGGACACTCTATCCCACTGATGTATCCAGAAGGTGTATTATTCCCAACAATTTTCTGGTCGTCGGTGGGAGGGTGATTATCAAATTGCGGTAGATTTTGTGTCCGAAGGACTAATCTTCCGTTTAAATGCTGTTACTGATAATATTGTCCTTATTTTTTGTTGTGTACAGGTTAATTAAACATTAGTTAACGATATGATGGTTGAAATTCACATCTGGGATTTAATTTTTTGTGTGAAAAAAAATTTCAAAGTCTGTGTACCTATGAAATATCTCTGTCCGAGACGAACATTTTCAGAAAGTTACTTCATTTATCCGCAGTAAACAATGTGTTGAGAAAATATTAAGCCCCTGTTTCATCAAGTGATTTGTATTGTACAATGTGCTGACGAAATAAGCTAATTTGTGACCTCCTTATATTCATCACTGAACCGAAATGCACATGTCCCTGAGTTGAAGTCCCCCCCTGTTACCTTGTCCAATAAAGCCAGCCTGTGTCTGATTTTACCATATTTCATTAATGTGTCCAGTACAGTTTGCAGCATATAAGTTCTCATTTCCAGCATGGAAGAAAAAAGTTGAACAAAGAAGTGATTGAGGAAATTTTTTTCAATAATAAGTTGGTGAGTATTGCACGTCAAACAGAAATTGTCCACACTGTTATACATTCATCATTTATAAATATAAAACATTCGAAAACACTAATCACGCAACTATATTACAGAATAGTTCATTGAGGCATGGGAGTGATTGGGCGATAATTTGGGAATTAATAATGGAATCGGTGAGATTTGTGTGCATGAAATGTCTCCGCTGTTACTGTCCTCTCTGTTACTTGATTTTCGGTAACGGGGGGGACCAAGCCTAACAGTGGGGACATAATTAAGTAATTAATGATTTTGCAAGCTCATGATTGTAATATTTCCCGAGAATGTAATATATATACAATATACATCCCAATGAAGGAATGGTAGCTGTTTCATATACACCGCCCAATGAAGGGACGGCAGCTGTCTCATATGTATATGAATGTAACTATCTTTTATTAGGGTTACTATCTTGTACAATTATTTTTGTTTTCTTAATCTTAATAGTTTAAATCACCTTATTGCATTATACTGTATGCCGTCAGTATTTTACTCACCTAAATATTGACATGTGGAACTCTGACCACGCCCACTTCCGTCACAGTGCCGTGTCACTTCCTAAACTCAAGAGAATGTTCACACGCCACTAAGTGCTCATCATAAATACATTATTTGTTTCAGGTATGCCACTAAGCGCAGCTGAGAAGCAGAGGCAGTACCGGCAGAGAAGAGATCGTGATCCTGTGAGGAGAGAAGAATACTTGAAGAAGGAAAAGCTACAATGGCAGAAGAGGAAGGAGACGGGGAAGGTTAAGTTGGTGAGTGAGTTGAGTGACAGGGCTGCTCGGAAGTTAAGGAGAGAATGGAAGTTGAGGCGAGCAAAGAACAGAAAATTAGAGAAGGAACGAGCACGAACTTTGGACAAGCTGGTAACTCCGCCAGGTTCACCTACAGAAATCATAGAGGGTGTGACTTCCTCACAACGATCAACTGGAGAGCGAAGACGAAGACGAAATAAAGAAAAGATACTGAAAGAAATGGATGAAATGGCCGACAAACTTGAATACCAGACTCGACAAGCTGACAAATACAGAAAAAGATGGGAGCGACTCAGGCGAAAAATAACCGTTGAGTCTCCAAGAGCAAAGGCAATGTGCCTATTAAGAATGGCAAGCACATCAGCTGTGAAAAAGACCCTGATTTTCCATAACGTGCTGGTGGACGAAATACGACGGAAATACAAATCAACAAAACAAGAGAGACTGAAGCAAGCTTACTGTCGGTTGTTTACAGGAGCTGTGGCAAAGAAGTACCGCCTTCGCAGCTATATGCAGCAACAACTTGGATTCTCTGCCAAACGGTGGCCAAAACCTCAAAATGACCAAAATGATAGCAGCTTCCATAGGTGCAGAAGTGCAACTGTTGCTGTCCTGTACAAGAAGAAAGTTGAAGATTTCTATGCCCTGGATTACAACAGTAGGATGACAACTGGCAAGAAAAACACTGTCACCAGAAAGAAGAAGAAGCTCCAAAAGCGCCTACTCAATGACACCAGAAAGAATATTCATTCGAGATTTCTCGCAGAGAACCCAACTTCATCCATCAGTTATTCTCTCTTTTGCAGACTAAAACCATACTGGATAGTCACACCTACTGAAAAGGATAGGCAAACATGTCGGTGCAAGATACATGAAAATACACAACTTACCTTGTCTAAGCTGAAAACTCTGAAGATTCTCTCAACAGATAACATGGACACTATTGTTCATAGCATATCCTGCAACACAGAATCTCAGAGCTGCATGTATGGAGAGTGCAGAACATGCAAGAACCTAGAATTTGTTATGGATGATCCAAATGAGCAAACAACTTGGCTGCAGTGGAAGACTATAAAAGAAACACGCGTTATCAAAGAAGCTTTCAAATCTGTGACAACAACTGTGAAGACAACCATCAGTGGACCTGTCAGTGATCTCATTGACCAATGCACCAGTCAGCTCCAGCAGTTTAAGCGTCATTACCTGAACATTAATCATCAATACAAGTTCTATCGAGAGTTGAGACAAAAATTGTCTGCCAACGAATGTTTGATTCACATAGATTTTGCGGAGAACCATGTCTGCAAATTGTCCAGTGAAATTCAGAGCATGCACTTTGGTGCATCAAAGAAACAACTCAGCTTACACACTGGTGTGTATTATGTAGGTCCAAATGCAAACCCTGCACCATTCTGCACAATCTCAGAAAACTTGTACCATGGTCCAGCAGCCATATGGGAGCACCTGAAGCCAATTCTCAACAGCTTGCAGGAGAAGCACGAAGTGGACACCATGCACTTCTTCAGTGATGGGCCCACGACCCAGTACAGGCAGAAATTAAATTTCTTTCTGTTCACCAAAGAACTGGCACAAAGGAAGGTTACTTTTGGTAAGCGATGGTGATCTCATAAATAACCATGTCAAATAATCTGTATACAATTTTAGCTGTCCTCAAACAGCACATGTACATATGATTTATTACAATCCCTTCCATCTGACTATTTAGATTATGTTTTAGATGCTTGTACTACAGGGAGAGGAATTATGGATGACCCTTAACCAATCATTTCATCAATAATTTTTTGGAATGTTGTTTTACAGGGACATGGAATTTCCATGAGGCAGGCCATGGGAAGGGGGCACCTGATGGAGTTGGCGCAACTGTGAAACGAATGGCCGACAACCTGGTACAGAGAGGGAAAGATTGCCCAGATGCGGTGACAATGATTAATCTGTTAGAGGAGGCACACAGTCGCATTGAGCTGCACTTGGTAGACGTAAAGGATATTGACTCTGCAGTGACCAAATCAGCAAAACTGCACCTTCCGAGTGTCCCAGGCACAATGAAAATCCATCAAATCTTAACAACAAAACATGGATGCATACAGTTTCGAGATCTCAGTTGCTTGTGCACCAAAGGAGAAATATGTCTATGTTTTAAACCAAAAACATTCACTTTCCCGAACCAACTGCAATGTGCCATGGAAGATGATGTACCAGATCCTGAACCAGAGCGGATGCCAGATCCTGAATCAGAGAGTGTGCCAGATCCTGAATCAGAGAGTGTGCCAGATCCTGAATCAGAGAGTGTGCCAGATCCTGAATCAGAGAGTGTGCCAGATCCTGAATCAGAGAGTGTACCAGATGGTGTGCTGAAGAGTCTTACTGATTCAACTGATATCTCACTACTTAACAAGTATGTTGTGGTGAGCTATGATGGTCGACCATATCCTGGAATTGTCATTGATGAAGACCATGAAGATCTTGAAGTGAAATGCATGCATAAAGTCGGCAAGAACAGATTTTTTTGGCCCAAGTTGGATGATATATGTTGGTACAATAAGGATAACTTCATATGTGAAATACCACCACCGGAAAAAGTGACCCTCAGACATCTCCAAATCAATCCCTCAATTTGGCATGCAATTCAATGCCACTTCTCATGAAGAGTTCCATCAACTACAATAATGATTCTTGTCCACATTATGCATTTCATTTCTTTCTATTGTCATGTGGATCAATTTGATGTCCCTTCTGTTACTGTTGGTCCCCACTGTTACTTGGTGTCCCCTCTGTTACTGCATGCAAAAATGGATATATTTCTGAACCTGCACTCATTTCTACCATTGCATCTGTTCTATTCCACTCCTGCAACTATACAAGTTTTGGATGTATTCACATAATTAAAACTGTTCTTGTATTTAAGGACCAAATTTTGAATATAGCTAGCACTGTGTGGTACAGACAGGATACGCTAGATATTAATTGCAATATTATACACCACCATCAATGATTATTACAACGAAAAGTTCCACATATGATAAGAGGACTTATTGCCTCATGTTTGTGCACAATTGTAGAAATGAGCAAGTATTTTAGTATAAGTTGCAATATCACCCTTGACCGTAACAGAGGGGACAAAATGTATTGCGCATTGCTTCTTATTATCTCTGGCATTTAATAAATTTACTTCAAACAGTTTTCGCATGGGTATAGTGTTTCTTCTTAATCATTTTTGCATCATTATAAGAATTTTTTTTTCTTAATTTAACATATTTTTTTTGGGGATTTTAAATATCCAAAATCTACCGCAATTTGATATTCACCCGGGACAGTCGATCATCGGAGCACTGCCATCTGCACTGTATACAAAACTGCAGAAACATCATGGAGGACAAATGGCCACATTGCAAGATCACATGTACGTTCGTTTACGCAACAACTCTCTGCTTACATCGCACAACTGCGAATATTTGCAATGGACTTTTGATGTTTTGCTGAACCATCAACTCAACTACAACTCTGCTGCTGTCACTGTAAAAAAAAAAAGGCCTGGAACACCTTTCGTCCTCCAAACATCGGCTTCAGCACCAATCCGGACAGCTCCATCAAATTTGATGAACTCGACTCCAGACAACAAGTCAACCTGCTTGCTGCATTGATGAAAGACGTGGACGGATTTGATTACTTCATTACCGCGACTTGCAATGACAGCAAAACATTTGGAGTAGCGCCCATCACACGAGCAATCGAAGAGCTCTATCGTCCAAATTATGGCAACCCACATTACCCGAACGTCGAGCACATCAATCAGTCGTACTGCGTCATCATGTGCAGGGCATGGAAGAGAACCAGCCGCTACTTTCTACATTGGCTGCAGCAAAGCCCAAAACAACCGTGTGGAGAGGTGCAGACGCTGTGGGCACGCTACGAGTTTGTCCACCGGCAGTCCTGGTAATCGGCACCATACCCATGGCTTTCTAAAGGTGAAGAATGGGGACGAAAAGACAAAACTCCGCTGGATACGATGTCAGCTCTCGAATATCTTCACCACAGATGTTAGTACGAACATTGAGAGTTACTGGAAGACGGTTCCGTCAAAAACTTTCAGGAATACTGCGACATGTACGCTCTGTGCAAGAAAGTCCAGGTGCACGACTGCAACCACGCCCATTCCCGGTGTCAGAAGCAAGTAGCCGACGGTACCTGGAGGTGTCGTGTACAACACCCACCTGCATTCCGGTACGACTTCGATGAACGACCAAACCTGTATGATCGAGATGACCTGAAATTATTGGAAGAGCGCTCACTGGCAAAACGAGATGTTTTTGGGAACTTGAAAGTGACCAAAATGCTGACTCGAGGAAAATACACATACCCGACTCAACCTAAGGAAACCTTCGTCCCCACGATACCACGATTCTGGCTCGCCATGCAATCGCACGAAGGTTCAGCTGTGTGACACGCGATTCCAAGTGGCGTATGTGTGCAAGTATGCTGCCGGTGTGGACGAGAAGAGAGAAGCTGATTTCAAAGGCAACAGCAAGGACCCGTCAAACGACACGGTTCATGCACAGCTCGGTGACCTCACGAAAAAAAATCAAAAAAATCACATGACAAGCAATGAAGAGCAGCAAGGATGGAGGAGAACCTATGGCGAGGGAAATTGGTTTGCCCGAGATGATGTGGCACAGTCTCCGTCTGCCTTTCATGACAACCAATGTGGAATACACACACGGGTCGACAAGCACCAGAGTATAGGCCAGCTGTGACAAAAAAACGTGCACGACAGCATGATGTGGACGCCATAGGAGGAGGGACACCTGAAGAAGTGCAAGCACGACAAGGGCTCGCAACGTGGCGCCAGTTTACTTACAATCAGACCATCGTCATTCGGCAATTGCTCGACGGATACTACTACCGAGACAACACCTGGAAGTTCTCGGTTCGTCCACCAGTTGATGCTTTTTGATGATCTGCACTCCTATAACCGATGGTTCTGCATGAAAACGTGCAAGCGGTACGAGATCGACGCCACCCTCACCTCATGCTGGATCAGCGGGAACATGGAACGAATACGCCTGCGCCAAGCACATGTAAAGGACGCTGTGGCATTCGTGGAACAACAAACGCATAGCGACATCCCGTCACATGCTGAACAAGCTGCTCAAATGTAGCAGGCCATATTCGCTCCCCTACATGCTGAATATGAACATGATGACTGTGGTGAAAAGTCCAACTTCCATCGGAAATTCGTCGATGTCACCAAAGTGAATAACATCATGGTATTCACAGCCATAACACCATTTGTGTTGCCAAGTTTCCTCGTCCATCTCTTCCTCAGCATGGGCAAATTCCACACAGAAGTTGATCTCTACTCCTGCCCCGACCTGAAATGTGCTTTCGTAAAAGCTGGCCTGATTCCTGACGGAGTAACTGACATTGCAAGTATTCACTACCTGGCACGTCGATATATTGAAGAACAACTCATGTGGCTCTCAATAGGAACGAGACAGTTCTCCAGGATTGTGCATGTTGGTGGCTGGATTGAAGCAATGCCTCTAGCGACAGACACAGCAATCAGCGAAGCCACCAATGCTCAACTACAGCAGCTCAAAACGAGTCAACGACACGCAGCGGAAGATGCCCTCAGCCTTCAGAACCTGCCCAACTTTCCTGACCATGCAGCACTGAAATCTCGCATCCCTGTGCATTACGTATCTGTTCTCCAGCAAACAGAAAACCATTCAAACGAATCATTGGAGGAGCAGCAAATTGCACTCAGCAATGCCATGTGCTATTTGCTGTGTGTTGCAGGACGCACTCCAACACACAGACGATACGTCCATTCGGTTCCCTCTGTTCGTTGGTGGTCCTGGAGCAGCAAAACCTTTCTATTCCTGGTGTCAAGTGTACTCCATGTCGCTGGGATTCAACACACTTCGCATGGCATATACAGTGCATTCAGAAAGTATTCAGACCCCTTCACTTTTTTCACATTTTGTGATGTTGCAGCCTTATGCTGAAATTGTTTACATTCCTTTTTTCCCCTCATCAATCTACACTCAATACCCCACAATGACAGAGAAAACAGGATTTTTGAAAGTTTTGCATATTTATTAAAAAGAAAAAAACTGAAATATCACATTGACATAAGTATTCAGACCCTTAACTCAGTACTTAGTGGAAGCACCTTTGGCAGTGATTACAGCCTCGGGGCTTCTTGGGTATGACACGACAAGCTTTGCACACCTGGATTTGGGGATTTTCTGCCATTCTTCTCTGCAGACCCTCTCAAGCTCTGTCAGGTTGGATGGGGACCGTCGGTGGACAGCCATTTTCAGGTCTCTCCAGAGATGTTCGATTGGGTTCAAGTCAGGGCTCGAGCTGGACCTTCAAAGAGAGCAAGGAGGAACGGGTTATCACTGCTGCTACAGAGACTGTAATACACCCCTGTGTTGGCGCTGTCCTCAATGATGACCGAACTACCAATGTGACACTCCACTCAAGGACCTTCACAGAGTTGTCCCTAAGCCACTGCTACGTTGTCTTGGCTGTGTGCTTCGAGTCATTGTCCTGTTGGAAGGTGAACCTTCGGCCCAGTCGAAGGTGCTGAGCGCTCTTTCAGGTTTTCATTAAGGATATCTCTGTACTTTGCTCCGTTCATTGTTCCCTCAACCCTGACCAGTCCCCCAGTCCCTGCTGCTGAAAAACACCCCCACAGCATGATGCTGCCACCACCATGCTTCACCGTTGGGATGGTATTGGGCAGGTGATGAGCGGTGCCTGGTTTCCTCCAGACATGACACTTAGAATTGAGGCCAAACAGTTCAATCTTGGTTTCATCAGAACACAGAATCTTGTTTCTCAGTCTAAGAGTCCTTTAGGTGCTTATTTGCAAACTCCAAGCGGGCTTTCATGTGTCGTTCACTGAGGAGAGGCTTCCGTCTGGCCACTCTGCCATAAAGCCCAGGTCGGTGGAGTGTTGCAGTGATGGTTGTCCTTCTGGAAGTCTCTCCCATCTCCACACAGGATCTCTGGAGCTCAGCCAGTGACCACCTAGTTCTTGGTCACCTCTTTCCAAGGCACTTCTTCTCCCCCGATTGCTCAGTTTGGCCAGGCGGCCTGCTCTAGGAAGAGTCCTGGTTGTTCCAAACTTCTTCCATTTAAGAATTATGGTGGCCACTGTGCTCTTGGGAACCTTCAATGCAGCAGAGATTTTTTGGTAGGCCTCCCCAGATCTGTGCCTCGACACAATCCTGTCTCTGAGCTCTGCCGGCAGTTCCTTCGACCTCATGGCTTGGTTTTTGCTCTGATATACATCGTCAGCTGTGAGACCTTATATATATATACAGGTGTGTGCCTTTCCAAATCATGTCCAATGAATTGACTACCACAGGTGGACTCCAATCAAGGTGTAGAAACATCTCAAAGATGATCAAGAGAAATGGTAGGCACCTGAGCGAAATTTCAAGTGTCATAGCAAACGGTATGAATACTTATGTGAATGTGATATTTCAGTTTTTTCTTTTTAATAAATTTGCAAAACTTCCTAAAATCCTGTTTTCTCTTTGTCATTACTAGGGCATGCCCGTACTATATCTATATCTAAAATTATATCCCCCCCCTCTATATACATGAAATGGTTTGGTCCAAAGCGAACGGCTTGCGAGTACGGTGACAATCCCCCCCCTCTATTTACATGAAATGGTTTGGTCCAAAGCGAACGGCTTCGGAGTTTGGTAAAGAAATCGCCATAGCGTGCCCAAACGCGCAGGAAAGCGAAAGAATCGCAAATTTAAGGAAATGCCCGTACTTCCGTAAGGAAGAGAAAAGAAATGAAAAGGAAAAACATTCCAAACCGCGAGGGAAAACAACACGGCACGTCGACACAACAACGTGTCCTGTGATTGGCCGTACGTCGCTGCCAGTAGCTGCCCCCAAGAAAAAGCTTTCACCGTCCGGCGACTGAATTTAAGGGGAAAAATAAAACGCTCTTCGCTTAAAACAACGCCCTTCGCTCTGACTGAATTGGGACAATGTTTTTATGTTTTTAATTGAATTACTATCCGTAATGGCGCACGCTCTCACGGGAGCTCCGGAAGGTCGTATATCGCAGTTACGATGAATCGCAAATTAGTTTTTATTAGTTTTAAAACATAGTTTAACGCCAACATAGCGCCAACATAGTTTGCAAACGTGAAATAAATGAATACGCTCTCAAATGTGCCGTCCGAGGCAGAGTCTGTTCGCCACGTTCGGCACACGTGATAGCTCGCTGCTCTCTGATTGGTTGAATCGTTTTTTGGACATAGCTCGGTAACTACTTGTCCGATTAATTTCAAACCTTGAAAAGGCACATCCTCGGGTCCCCAGCAATATACCTGGCAAGTTTCAAGTATATCGGACCGGTAGTTGTCGAGAAACAGCGGTCACAGACAAACATACATACAAACATACAAACATACAAACATACAAACATACAAACATACAAACATACACACAGAGATTGCTGGAATTATAGATAGATGGGGAGTTGAGTGTGGATTGATGATGGAAAAAATGAATTTAAACGATTTCAGCATAAGGCTGCAACATAACAAAATGTGAAACAAGTGAAGGGGTCTGAATACTTTCTGAATGCACTGCACGTCTGAATGTCCTCGATGTTTTGGTGGTGAACACCTACATCGAATTACTGGCGTTTTGGCGTTTTCTGGCGTTTTGCCGGTGGTGGATATTGGTACACGCACAGTTCGGCGAATTGTAGAACAATGCCTGCACAAGCTGGCCAGGTCCCCACTGAAAACGCAGGCTCTACGACAGATCAAGATTATGTTCGTCAGAGATTGGCTCGATTCCCGGTGAATTATTCGCCGTCCTGGATATGGTCATGCGACAACTCGATGCAAGCCCCGTGCCGTTTGGTGGAACTAATTGTGGCCACGGGTGACAACCATCAGCTGGCACCAATCAAAGGACAGGCCACATGGACCAGTTGCTATGCTGACCACTTTTCGCATCTCGTCCTACAACATTACATCCGTTGTTGCCGTGACCCTCAGCTACGCCGTCTGATTGAGCTTATGCGATGTAACAAGCTGGGGGATGCAGAAATTTGGGAATTCTGCAACATCATGTGACGGCGTTGTGTTCCTCAGCAATTTGTACAAACATGGGCAGAAGTGCCGTCGGACGTATTGCAAGTATTGCAAGTATTTGGGAAGAGGGAAGCTGTGGATGTAGCCGTGGAACAATTTCTGCAAAGCAAACGCAGTGACCGAACACTGCACTCTGCAACACATACTGCTATCGATGAGGTTGAAACAACAAATGGCAACTGGCACTCAGCAAACGTCACGATCAGTCGGAAGCTCAACTACTCGTGCTCCGAACCGCAACATCTACTCCTTTATGAAAGCGCAATTATGCGTCTCACATGCAATAACACGACATATGCCACAGTTTTCACAAGGACAATTATGCCTGGTGCGTGAAATGTTGATAATGTCTTACAACCAATGCAGCTCCCGCTCCAGCTCCAGCAACGTGTCAGAATCACCCTCATCCCAGTGGGACAGCAGCCTGTGAACCCTGCAAACATTCCTGCAGAATGGGCAACATACAACATTGCACGGCGATACTCCATACTCCATGCCAAGCATTGTCTGACGCAGAATGATGGAGGGGCGAAGATACCAGTGACCACTGTGTTATTTTGTAGCCACGACCATCCACAAAGTGCAAGGCCAAACATGTGTTCGAATGGCCACCCAGATCGATGAACGACAAAGCATGTATAGACTGTGGTCTCCCAAAATGCTGTTGGTGGTTCTCAGTTGTGTGCGCAGCCTGGCGGACATTATCTTCGTCGGAGACGCAGAGGACACAATGACAGCCAGACAAACACTTCTTCGCCAATCCTCCAACCTCAGGACACTCATAGATGGGTTGCTGCAAAGCATCAACGTTCTCCACAATCCCATCCGTGTGGTTCACAGGGTCTTCAAACAGCAACTCATGAACTTGAACACAGATGACGGATTCGTGCACCTGCTTGTGAGCACAAAGGACACCGAAGTCATCGATATAGGCGAAACGTGTCGTCCAAGGAGACAGCTCACTGAACACAACACAGAACAAGGATACAGGTTCACAAAGGCCATACACTACCAGCCCTGGGGCTGTACGTCCTCATCACCGCTTTCCCCGCGACTGGCAGGGACCAAGAAAACTAGCAACAGCGGAAACTCTTCGAGCTCCAATGGCACGGAGCTATGGCACGGCTTTGTTGCAAGAACACCACAGCGATTCGACGTGTCGGATACCAGCTCTTCATTAAATGGCAACGGAGAAACAGCGAGTTGATGTGGATTAATTGCGGGACTGTAAGAACACACCAAGAGTTCCAAGATCAACACCAACATCTCATGGTAACAGAACCTGAAAACCCAAGTCCATTCCCCATCAGGTGTGTGCTGCAAGAGGACAGCTAACCTAAATTCCTGAGACTTCAGCCAGCACAATCAAGCACAATGGATGGCAAATTGTTCAACGGTGCACAGTGTCTCTAAACCTTATGGACATAGCCACACAAGTGTGTTATTGTATCTCCTCTGCAAAGCCAACTTGCATTTTTATCACTCTTTACCAACTTTATTTTGCCAATTGAACACAGGAATGCTCATCTCTCCCTCCCTTTTAGTGAGTAATGGCCTCCGCAACTGAGATAAGGGTGAGCCTTGAGGGAATTGGTGCGATGCTATGGGCATGTGACGAAACCCTCTGGGCAAGCTCCCAACAGAGATGTCTGATATGTGCACAAAGAACGAACTACCATTATACAAAGTTTTTTTTACTCGGTACGAGAGAGAGAGAGAACTCTGTTGTGTTCTACTTCTACAACCCTCATACACTATCCTAAAATGCCAATGTCATGATCAGCAATGTCATTCTCATTCTCATTCGTTCTGTAACTGAAGAATATTTGATTTGTTGTGTTCTGCAAATGAAATATAAATTGCAGTCAATCTTTGATAAATATTTGCACTGTCACTACTATATCTTTCAATATTGTGTACAAAATCACATGTATTGCATGTGTTTAAAATAGAAAGTGATAGCGGTGATAGAAATTCACCATTCCGAGGAACTCCTGCAGGGCCTTGATGGAGCGGGGACGCGGAAACGCGGTGATGGCCTCGACCTTGGTAGGCAGCGGCACGGCCCCGTTCTTGGTGATGTGGTGGCCCAAAAAATCAACGGCCGTCGTGCCGAAGTGGCATTTGGCCGGGTTGACGATTAGGCCGTGCTCGCTGAGGCGCCCGAACAGTGTTCGGAGGTGGAGGAGGTGCTCGGCCCGGGACGCGCTGGCGACGAGGATGTCGTCCAGGTAGACGAAGAGGAATGGCAGGTCGCGCAGCACGCCGTCGATCAAGCGCTGGAACGCCTGAGCCGCATTCGAGGCCAAATGGCATTCAAAGGAATTCGAATAAGCCGAACGGCGTGATGACGGCTGTTTTTGGGACGTCGGCCGGCCTGACAGGTACCTGGTGGTATCCCCGTATCAAATCGATCTTCGAAAAAATGACCCGTCCTGCCAAACGGGCGGAGAAGTCTTGAATGTGCGGGATCGGATACCTGTCGGGGGTGGTAACGTCGTTAAGGCAGCGGTAGTCGCCACATGGGCGCCAGCCGCCCCCCGGCTTCGGTACAATGTGTAGTGGCGAAGCCCACGCGCTATCGGAGCGCCGCACGATGCCGAGGTGTTCCAAAGCGTCGAACTCGGCTTTGGCCACGGCGAGCTTGGCTGGGTCGAGGCGGCGGGCTCTGGCGTAGACCGGCGGGCCCTTAGTTGGTATGTGGTGCTCGATACCATGTCGTACCGCGACGGCCGAAAACGTCGGCCGCGTGAGGGCCGGGAACTCCGCGAGCAGGCGAGCAAACTCGTTCGCCGCCAGGAGGGTGCATGCTAGCTCGGTCAGCGCGGAGCTGCTCAACGTGCATGCCAGGGAACTGAAGGTCTCGGCGTTGACGAGGCGACGCCGTTTGACGTCAACCAGCAGCCCGTGTGCGCAGAGGAAGTCGGCGCCCAGCAGAGCCATGGGCACGCTTGCGGTCACAAAAGTCCAATGAAAGCGCTGGCTGCCGAAGCAGAGGGTGACGTTGCGCGGGCCGAAGGTGCGAATGGCCGATCCATTGGCCGCCACCAAGGAGGGGCCGCAAACCGCGGACTGCCTGTCCTGATCGGAGGCGGGTATGATGCTCAGTTGGGCGCCGGTGTCACACAGGAAGCGCCGTCCGGACGTTTTGTCCCTGATAAAAAGTAAGTTGCCCGTGTGGCCGGCGCTCATGGCTGGTAATGAACGCCGGCCCGGCCGTTTCCCGACTTGCCGAAAGTGCACGGGGGTCGGCATGTCCGGGCCTTTTGTCCGAACCTGGCATGGTAGTAACACCACGCCTGGTCAGGTGTAGGCCCCGGTTGTCGTGTTGGAGGCGGTCGGCGTGGCGTAGCGGCCGCCAATTGCGCCGGCAGTTCGGCCGCCGACCGTGCCGGGTGCTCGGGCGCCATGGGCGTTGCTTCGGACGGCGGCGGGCTCCAGGTCGCTGCCCCGATGCTTTGGCCTGCCGAGGAGATCTTGTCGGCTTCCCTGGCGAGGGCGCGGGGATCCGTGATCTGCGTGCTTGCCAGGGCGAGGCGTACCTGGCTAGGCAGCTGACGGAGGAACAGCTCTTGAAAAATGAAAATCCGAGGCGTGCTCCCCCAGCAACGAGAGCATGTAATCCATTCGCTGGGACGGGCGCGTGTCGCCGAGCTCGGGCAGGTCGAGCAGGCGCCGTGCGCGTTCCGCCGATGAGAAGGCGAAAGCGTCGAGGAGGAGCTTCTTGATCGCGCCGTACTTGTCAGCAGCTGGCTGGTGGGTGCTGGAGGAGGCTGAGGGCGAGGGCCGCGGTGGCTGAGCCGAGTGCTGCTACCACATGATGGAAGCGGGTGTCATCGGCGGTGATGCCTCGCAGGGCGAACAGGGAGTCCGCCTGTGTGAACCAAACCGCCGCGTGAGCCTCCCAGAAGGTAGGCAGTTTGAGGGCAACTGCCGTGTCCATGTCGGTAGGTCACCAATGAAGGAGCTGTGCTCCAACTCGAATCGAAAGAATGGACGCGACAAAAAGCTGGAATTCGTCCGTTTCTTTATTGCATCAAATCAACTCGGGTACTCTGAAAAGCCCGTTTATCGGGCAGCATTATATACAAGCACTCGAAATCTCATGCCGGAGCGTTTGCCCTTACAAGGCGTGACTGGGCGTGTCCGGGAGACCTGGGCGAGTCTGGACATGCCCGGGAACCGCGAGACTGGGTGTCGCCGGACGGGCCGGGCGAGCCCAGCACAGCGATCGCTCCGTGGTTGCGTCCTCGGCAGGTGTAAGGGGATTGAGTATGTTCAGCGGCAACCGCTACAACAATGTAATTGTACTTAACATGACAATCATTACGATCAACTACTTTTCACAGAATTCTCAATTTTGTAGATGTTTTTATATCAATATATATACCGGTAATTGCAGGATATGATTTGCTTGTACATGTAATTCCAGGTGTTTCTCATGAAATGAAGTGGAAATATCAGGAGTTTTATGGGTGTCCCAATTCACCCCATGGTGTCCCACTACTCCCCAATCACTGTCCCATGTCTCCCCAAGGTGTGCCACTTCTACCCTTTTCTTCCTGTATTTTAAAACAATGGGAAAAAATAACAAGCAATATAATTCAAGTGAACATGAAGTGCGTTCATGTAAGGAAGGCCTTATCTCCAAATTGGATGAGTTAGATGTAGGAAAATGCGTGGGGCTTAAACAGCAGTTGGCATATAATGGCCAAGCCTAAAATGTGTCTCAGTTCTCCCCGGTCTCCCCTGGAGTTGTCAGCAAATAGATAAAGAGGATCTTTCAGAGTTAGAGAGATCAGGAATCTGAATGGTATGTGTGTGTCTGTCTGTGGGTGTGTAAATGTGTGTGTGTGTCTGTGTCCATGCAACGGTGTCTGTGTCCATGCAACGGTGTCTGTGTCCATGCAACGGTGTCTGTGTCCATGCAACGGTGTCTGTGTCCATGCAACGGTGTCTGTGTCCATGCAACGGTGTCTGTGTCCATGCAACGGTGTCTGTGTCCATGCAACGGTGTCTGTGTCCATGCAACGGTGTCTGTGTCCATGCAACGGTGTCTGTGTCCATGCAACGGTGTCTGTGTCCATGCAACGGTGTCTGTGTCCATGCAACGGTGTCTGTGTCCATGCAACGGTGTCTGTGTCCATGCAACGGTGTCTGTGTCCATGCAACGGTGTCTGTGTCCATGCAACGGTGTCTGTGTCCATGCAACGGTGTCTGTGTCCATGCAACGGTGTCTGTGTCCATGCAACGGTGTCTGTGTCCATGCAACGGTGTCTGTGTCCATGCAACGGTGTCTGTGTCCATGCAACGGTGTCTGTGTCCATGCAACGGTGTCTGTGTCCATGCAACGGTGTCTGTGTCCATGCAACGGTGTCTGTGTCCATGCAACGGTGTCTGTGTCCATGCAACGGTGTCTGTGTCCATGCAACGGTGTCTGTGTCCATGCAACGGTGTCTGTGTCCATGCAACGGTGTCTGTGTCCATGCAACGGTGTCTGTGTCCATGCAACGGTGTCTGTGTCCATGCAACGGTGTCTGTGTCCATGCAACGGTGTCTGTGTCCATGCAACGGTGTCTGTGTCCATGCAACGGTGTCTGTGTCCATGCAACGGTGTCTGTGTCCATGCAACGGTGTCTGTGTCCATGCAACGGTGTCTGTGTCCATGCAACGGTGTCTGTGTCCATGCAACGGTGTCTGTGTCCATGCAACGGTGTCTGTGTCCATGCAACGGTGTCTGTGTCCATGCAACGGTGTCTGTGTCCATGCAACGGTGTCTGTGTCCATGCAACGGTGTCTGTGTCCATGCAACGGTGTCTGTGTCCATGCAACGGTGTCTGTGTCCATGCAACGGTGTCTGTGTCCATGCAACGGTGTCTGTGTCCATGCAACGGTGTCTGTGTCCATGCAACGGTGTCTGTGTCCATGCAACGGTGTCTGTGTCCATGCAACGGTGTCTGTGTCCATGCAACGGTGTCTGTGTCCATGCAACGGTGTCTGTGTCCATGCAACGGTGTCTGTGTCCATGCAACGGTGTCTGTGTCCATGCAACGGTGTCTGTGTCCATGCAACGGTGTCTGTGTCCATGCAACGGTGTCTGTGTCCATGCAACGGTGTCTGTGTCCATGCAACGGTGTCTGTGTCCATGCAACGGTGTCTGTGTCCATGCAACGGTGTCTGTGTCCATGCAACGGTGTCTGTGTCCATGCAACGGTGTCTGTGTCCATGCAACGGTGTCTGTGTCCATGCAACGGTGTCTGTGTCCATGCAACGGTGTCTGTGTCCATGCAACGGTGTCTGTGTCCATGCAACGGTGTCTGTGTCCATGCAACGGTGTCTGTGTCCATGCAACGGTGTCTGTGTCCATGCAACGGTGTCTGTGTCCATGCAACGGTGTCTGTGTCCATGCAACGGTGTCTGTGTCCATGCAACGGTGTCTGTGTCCATGCAACGGTGTCTGTGTCCATGCAACGGTGTCTGTGTCCATGCAACGGTGTCTGTGTCCATGCAACGGTGTCTGTGTCCATGCAACGGTGTCTGTGTCCATGCAACGGTGTCTGTGTCCATGCAACGGTGTCTGTGTCCATGCAACGGTGTCTGTGTCCATGCAACGGTGTCTGTGTCCATGCAACGGTGTCTGTGTCCATGCAACGGTGTCTGTGTCCATGCAACGGTGTCTGTGTCCATGCAACGGTGTCTGTGTCCATGCAACGGTGTCTGTGTCCATGCAACGGTGTCTGTGTCCATGCAACGGTGTCTGTGTCCATGCAACGGTGTCTGTGTCCATGCAACGGTGTCTGTGTCCATGCAACGGTGTCTGTGTCCATGCAACGGTGTCTGTGTCCATGCAACGGTGTCTGTGTCCATGCAACGGTGTCTGTGTCCATGCAACGGTGTCTGTGTCCATGCAACGGTGTCTGTGTCCATGCAACGGTGTCTGTGTCCATGCAACGGTGTCTGTGTCCATGCAACGGTGTCTGTGTCCATGCAACGGTGTCTGTGTCCATGCAACGGTGTCTGTGTCCATGCAACGGTGTCTGTGTCCATGCAACGGTGTCTGTGTCCATGCAACGGTGTCTGTGTCCATGCAACGGTGTCTGTGTCCATGCAACGGTGTCTGTGTCCATGCAACGGTGTCTGTGTCCATGCAACGGTGTCTGTGTCCATGCAACGGTGTCTGTGTCCATGCAACGGTGTCTGTGTCCATGCAACGGTGTCTGTGTCCATGCAACGGTGTCTGTGTCCATGCAACGGTGTCTGTGTCCATGCAACGGTGTCTGTGTCCATGCAACGGTGTCTGTGTCCATGCAACGGTGTCTGTGTCCATGCAACGGTGTCTGTGTCCATGCAACGGTGTCTGTGTCCATGCAACGGTGTCTGTGTCCATGCAACGGTGTCTGTGTCCATGCAACGGTGTCTGTGTCCATGCAACGGTGTCTGTGTCCATGCAACGGTGTCTGTGTCCATGCAACGGTGTCTGTGTCCATGCAACGGTGTCTGTGTCCATGCAACGGTGTCTGTGTCCATGCAACGGTGTCTGTGTCCATGCAACGGTGTCTGTGTCCATGCAACGGTGTCTGTGTCCATGCAACGGTGTCTGTGTCCATGCAACGGTGTCTGTGTCCATGCAACGGTGTCTGTGTCCATGCAACGGTGTCTGTGTCCATGCAACGGTGTCTGTGTCCATGCAACGGTGTCTGTGTCCATGCAACGGTGTCTGTGTCCATGCAACGGTGTCTGTGTCCATGCAACGGTGTCTGTGTCCATGCAACGGTGTCTGTGTCCATGCAACGGTGTCTGTGTCCATGCAACGGTGTCTGTGTCCATGCAACGGTGTCTGTGTCCATGCAACGGTGTCTGTGTCCATGCAACGGTGTCTGTGTCCATGCAACGGTGTCTGTGTCCATGCAACGGTGTCTGTGTCCATGCAACGGTGTCTGTGTCCATGCAACGGTGTCTGTGTCCATGCAACGGTGTCTGTGTCCATGCAACGGTGTCTGTGTCCATGCAACGGTGTCTGTGTCCATGCAACGGTGTCTGTGTCCATGCAACGGTGTCTGTGTCCATGCAACGGTGTCTGTGTCCATGCAACGGTGTCTGTGTCCATGCAACGGTGTCTGTGTCCATGCAACGGTGTCTGTGTCCATGCAACGGTGTCTGTGTCCATGCAACGGTGTCTGTGTCCATGCAACGGTGTCTGTGTCCATGCAACGGTGTCTGTGTCCATGCAACGGTGTCTGTGTCCATGCAACGGTGTCTGTGTCCATGCAACGGTGTCTGTGTCCATGCAACGGTGTCTGTGTCCATGCAACGGTGTCTGTGTCCATGCAACGGTGTCTGTGTCCATGCAACGGTGTCTGTGTCCATGCAACGGTGTCTGTGTCCATGCAACGGTGTCTGTGTCCATGCAACGGTGTCTGTGTCCATGCAACGGTGTCTGTGTCCATGCAACGGTGTCTGTGTCCATGCAACGGTGTCTGTGTCCATGCAACGGTGTCTGTGTCCATGCAACGGTGTCTGTGTCCATGCAACGGTGTCTGTGTCCATGCAACGGTGTCTGTGTCCATGCAACGGTGTCTGTGTCCATGCAACGGTGTCTGTGTCCATGCAACGGTGTCTGTGTCCATGCAACGGTGTCTGTGTCCATGCAACGGTGTCTGTGTCCATGCAACGGTGTCTGTGTCCATGCAACGGTGTCTGTGTCCATGCAACGGTGTCTGTGTCCATGCAACGGTGTCTGTGTCCATGCAACGGTGTCTGTGTCCATGCAACGGTGTCTGTGTCCATGCAACGGTGTCTGTGTCCATGCAACGGTGTCTGTGTCCATGCAACGGTGTCTGTGTCCATGCAACGGTGTCTGTGTCCATGCAACGGTGTCTGTGTCCATGCAACGGTGTCTGTGTCCATGCAACGGTGTCTGTGTCCATGCAACGGTGTCTGTGTCCATGCAACGGTGTCTGTGTCCATGCAACGGTGTCTGTGTCCATGCAACGGTGTCTGTGTCCATGCAACGGTGTCTGTGTCCATGCAACGGTGTCTGTGTCCATGCAACGGTGTCTGTGTCCATGCAACGGTGTCTGTGTCCATGCAACGGTGTCTGTGTCCATGCAACGGTGTCTGTGTCCATGCAACGGTGTCTGTGTCCATGCAACGGTGTCTGTGTCCATGCAACGGTGTCTGTGTCCATGCAACGGTGTCTGTGTCCATGCAACGGTGTCTGTGTCCATGCAACGGTGTCTGTGTCCATGCAACGGTGTCTGTGTCCATGCAACGGTGTCTGTGTCCATGCAACGGTGTCTGTGTCCATGCAACGGTGTCTGTGTCCATGCAACGGTGTCTGTGTCCATGCAACGGTGTCTGTGTCCATGCAACGGTGTCTGTGTCCATGCAACGGTGTCTGTGTCCATGCAACGGTGTCTGTGTCCATGCAACGGTGTCTGTGTCCATGCAACGGTGTCTGTGTCCATGCAACGGTGTCTGTGTCCATGCAACGGTGTCTGTGTCCATGCAACGGTGTCTGTGTCCATGCAACGGTGTCTGTGTCCATGCAACGGTGTCTGTGTCCATGCAACGGTGTCTGTGTCCATGCAACGGTGTCTGTGTCCATGCAACGGTGTCTGTGTCCATGCAACGGTGTCTGTGTCCATGCAACGGTGTCTGTGTCCATGCAACTGTGTCTGTGTCCATGCAACTGTGTCTGTGTCCATGCAACTGTGTCTGTGTCCATGCAACTGTGTCTGTGTCCATGCAACTGTGTCTGTGTCCATGCAACTGTGTCTGTGTCCATGCAACTGTGTCTGTGTCCATGCAACTGTGTCTGTGTCCATGCAACTGTGTCTGTGTCCATGCAACTGTGTCTGTGTCCATGCAACTGTGTCTGTGTCCATGCAACTGTGTCTGTGTCCATGCAACTGTGTCTGTGTCCATGCAACTGTGTCTGTGTCCATGCAACTGTGTCTGTGTCCATGCAACTGTGTCTGTGTCCATGCAACTGTGTCTGTGTCCATGCAACTGTGTCTGTGTCCATGCAACTGTGTCTGTGTCCATGCAACTGTGTCTGTGTCCATGCAACTGTGTCTGTGTCCATGCAACTGTGTCTGTGTCCATGCAACTGTGTCTGTGTCCATGCAACTGTGTCTGTGTCCATGCAACTGTGTCTGTGTCCATGTAACTGTGTCTGTGTCCATGTAACTGTGTCTGTGTCCATGTAACTGTGTCTGTGTCCATGTAACTGTGTCTGTGTCCATGTAACTGTGTCTGTGTCCATGTAACTGTGTCTGTGTCCATGTAACTGTGTCTGTGTCCATGTAACTGTGTCTGTGTCCATGTAACTGTGTGTGTGTCCATGTAACTGTGTCTGTGTCCATGTAACTGTGTGTGTGTCCATGTAACTGTGTCTGTGTCCATGTAACTGTGTCTGTGTCCATGTAACTGTCTGTGTGTCCATGTAACTGTGTCTGTGTCCATGTAACTGTGTCTGTGTCCATGTAACTGTCTGTGTGTCCATGTAACTGTGTCTGTGTCCATGTAACTGTCTGTGTGTCCATGTAACTGTCTGTGTGTCCATGTAACTGTCTGTGTGTCCATGTAACTGTCTGTGTGTCCATGTAACTGTCTGTGTGTCCATGTAACTGTCTGTGTGTCCATGTAACTGTCTGTGTGTCCATGTAACTGTCTGTGTGTCCATGTAACTGTCTGTGTGTCCATGTAACTGTCTGTGTGTCCATGTAACTGTCTGTGTGTCCATGTAACTGTCTGTGTGTCCATGTAACTGTGTCTGTCTGTCTGTGTAACTGTGTGTATGTATGCGTGCGTCTATGTATGTCTGTGTCTATGTATGTCCGTGTCTGTGTCTGTGTCTGTGTGTGTGTGTGTGTGTGTGTGTGTGTGTGTGTGTGTGTGTGTGTGTGTGTGTGTGTGTGTGTGAGAGAGAGAGTCAGCTTCAATACGAGTTTAAGATCATGTAGGATGGGGCTCAGAACACTGCCTTGGGGCACTCCAACCTTGGCAGGGAGAGGAGACGAGAGGATTCTGTTGCGTGCCCCACGTTGGCTACGAGAGTGGAGGAAGTTATTAAGTCATGTGTGTGGAGTTAGCATTGGATGCCACAGGTAGAGAGTTTGGAGAGTAAGGCAGGATGTTCGACTGTATCAAAAGGATGAGACGTCCAGAGAAACGGCACTGATCTCATGTCTGACATTGAGGGCTTCCATCCATTGTTGGGTGAGTTGTCGTCGTTGTGTAGCCCCGGACATTTCTCTCGCAATCCCATTGCACGAATCTGCACTCATTATGGGGAACGACGGGGGTGTTTTTTGACCTTTCCTCCCCAAAATCGGTATTTGCTCTCTTCTCTGAAACTACACACACGATTTCGATGGAACTTGATCACAACCTTCATCACCCATGATGTACAAAAAGTTTGTTCACGGCAATAAACATATCAGGGTCTGAGGTGATGTAAGGGGGGTTTGAGTGACTGTTGCTCCTGATCCAGGTGAGCTTCAGGCCGAGTGACTGTTGCTCCTAGTCCTGTTTTTCTGTAATGCAGTAATGCAGAATGCAGAAACACCATTCATTGGCTTCCTGGCAGGGATCAGTGTTCTGGGCCTCTTCGACACTCATCAATTGTGAGCCTCCCAAGCTGAGGTATCTCCTCACATACAAGCTCTCCCAGGACCACATCGAGCTCTTCTTCTGTGCTGTGCGTTCAGCTAGTGGCCACAACAACCCAACAGCACGGCAGTTTGAAGCCACCTACAAGCGACTATTTGTTAGGCGTCAAATAGAAGGAGTTGGAGGCAACTGCATTGCACAAGATGACACGCCCATCCTCCATGTATCCAGTACCAAGCAGCGTGGTAAGCAAGTAGTTACCGAAGAGGAAGATATGCTTCCTTTAAGAAGGTACGACTTAGAACGCCGGCCCAGTGGAGAAGACCATGACTATGTTGATGCCCCAAATTTCTCACCTCTCTCCTCGGTGAAGGATGCTGCCATCGGCTACATAGCAGGCTATGTTGTTCGTATGACAAAGCGACGCATTCCTTGCCCTGATTGTCAGGCTGTGTTGACAACAGGAATGGAAGAAGGTGGAAGCCTGTTGATGAAAAAAATCGTGGTGGGCTAGTGAAGCCATCGTAGGATGTAGTGAGAGTATGCAATGCTGCAGAACGATCTTTTCAGAGGATGCTCGCTTCTACCCAGGGTGCCTCACCTCAATCACTGGGGAATGCATCTGCGCTTGCAACCGCAGTGTTGCATGATGTCGCATCACAACACCTGTTTGTGCAGTTGAATGAACACATGCTGGTCTGCCCACCAGATCATAATCATGTGTTTGCATTTGTCAAATGCATCGCATCATCCTTCATCAAGATTAGGATGCATAATCTTTCCAAGAGGTTCACAGAGAAGTTGACTGGACCAAAGCTTTGAAAACAGCTGTCCAAGCTGAACTTGTTTAGACATGAATGAGGGGGAAAGAGAGAAGGATAGAATGAAGGAGAAAGAGAGAAGTAGGCATATAGAATGAAGGAGAAAGCAAGGATAGAATGAAGGAGAAAGAGAAGGATACTTAGAGAAAGAGAGAAGGATAGAATGAAGGAGAAAGAGGATAGATTGGAAGAGAAAGATAAAAGCACAGATGGATGATAACAGAAGAGGGTGGGGGATATTGTTGCTCGCCATGTGAATGTTTAAAGCAATTTTGGTGGTTTACTTTTGTCGTGTAAAAACTTCCAAAAAAGACTTACTCTCTTATCTCTTAAAACCCTTTGTATTATCTTACGACAAAGCGCGCCAATGATAAAATACGTGGGTGCAATGAAAGAATACTGTAATATCTGGGGGTAGAGCAAAATCTAGAGCCAGGTAGATCTGTATAGGTAGGTATTCGTCTGTCGGGATAGGGAATCTACCTTGTAATAAGTTTTGTGTTTTAGTCCGGCTTGTCGGGTTAAGATATCTGCTTGTGAACATACCAGGATGTTCGAGTGTTAGATAGTGTAGGGATTAAGATAAACCCCTGTGTGTCACACCTGGTAATCAAACCTTTGTCCCTTATGGCAATGCACACCAACATAAACACTTAGACAGGCCCTTAGTACAACATTAAATAATTCCCTTCCCTGACAAGGACTTCGGAAGAGAACAGGCAAGAGGCCAGTTCGGGGCACCGCCGCATGGGCCGTAGCCAGCTACATCTCCGGCAGGCCTAGCAAAATAGAGTGACACGAGCTGTCACCACGCTACAGGCCTGTGATTGGTCAGCGTGGTAGGCGCGAACCTCCAGCCAACGAGTGCGGGAGGCGCAAAGCAGGAAGGTTCGGTGGAAGGCGCTGGTTGGTGGCGCGTCAAGGCTGATGTCACCGGGGAGGTTATATCAGGACGCGCCGAACGACATTTTCTCTCTTGCACATCCAGCTCTTGCTCGAGTTCTAGCTTTTGGGTTCTTCGCTGCCTCTTGCGCACGTCCCTCCCTGGCTGTCTTGTGCTCTGCGCTTTTCCTCTTGGTCTTGAGGTCCTCGTGGTCTTGGCTCGCCATCTGCGTGGTGCTTGGCGCGTTGCTGTGGTGCTGGAGCGAGGAGCCTCGTGGCGTGCAGAGGAGCTTGGAGACGCAAGACAGGACAGATAAGGACGCACCACCTCAACAATTACATAACGAACGTTTTTCTTTTGGTAATTCCTTCCTGTGTCCTGTTGTTGTCTGGTATGTGGGATCCCAATTTAGGCCCATTATTTGATTACCGTCGCGTTCCTCGTTATCGGGTGCCGTGAATAAATCTTTATATTTTTGTACATTAAATCTTGTGGTTGGTCGGTTCATTAATTCCCTGCAGGATCAAAGCCGTGGTCGGCGCGCTCCAGGTAAGCGCTTTTGCCACAGCTTTCCACTTCCCTTCCTCTTCCCGCGCTACATAGGTAAAATGCGTGTTTGGTCGTCGCCTCAAGTAAATCCGTTCTGGTCCATCCGCGGTCCCTGGTGTTAACTGAAGGGTTCGTGCGACAATACATTTATGGAGAAAAATAAATAACGAAAGTTCTTAAATTCACGACGTGTGTAACTTATTTTTGAGGAATGTTCTCCGTTTTGCAATACGTAATACGCGTGTATACATGCGCGACTGCGCATGTACGGATGAGGTGGGAGTACAATGGCGGCTTCCGCTGCTGTGCGGTGGCATCAAACACTCGCATAGAGCCGTGCGTAGCAAGCTATATCCAGTGTATATATATCGATGGGCTGCCCCCATACCATCCTCCAGCATGGCTCGGCAAACTGTGCACTTCCCTCTTGTCATCAATGATTTGTGAAGATGCAATAAAGAGGATCTCGATGCAGGTAGGTTCAACAGGTCTGGGCCGCTGATCTTGTGTTGTTATTTCTGTCCTCTTTGGGGGTGGGGGGTGTTGAGTGGTTCTGTGGTTTTTCCCTGTGATTGCTAAACTTTATTGTACAATGTTTTGTCTTCAGGAAATAGTGAACCACACTTAGTTTGACCATTTTCTGGGAACACCCTGGAGAAACAAGAGTCAATGTGAACGCATCGATGGTAAGTCGTGCTCTCATTAAGCTTTTCGATGGATGCATAATTTGAAGTACTAGCGTGCACTCCCGCCCTCTGGGCCGGAGTAACCTTCTCAAACCATCTTGGGGGGTGTGCAATTTTCTTGGAAAAAGAAAAAGGCACAGACTTGGAAAAAGCATTGTAATTTTTGTCGTTTTTGAAATACATTTTATTTATCATAACATATCATGAGAAAGGAACTTGATTTGTAATACCGGCGTCCACCACAGGTGGTGCTATTTCCATATCGAAGTTAATTTCGGTGACATCCACATTTGCTCTCTTTTAGTAAGAAGAGGAAAAACAGTCACAATGGAGAAGTAATTGATAGAATTTGATGCATGTACGATTTGGTCGCAATTTCATCTTCTTCGTCTATATGTTCGATATTCTATTCTATATTATTATTTATTATTTTATTAATTTTTATTATCTTCTTCTTCTTATATTCTATTATATATATAAAAGAAAGTTTTTGTTTGTTTGTTTGTCTGCATGCGCTAATATACTGAACGGTGAAAGATAGGAGGAAACCTCTGAAACAAAAAATGTCGGGACAGGCCCCGGGAAGGTTATAGGCTAGGTGGCGAGGCCGCCTCGGTCGGGCTGGGCCTATTTCACAATAAATCTTCTTCTTCTTTCAAAATTCTCTTGAAGTCCAATTTATGCACTTAACAGGAATATCTGACCGATTGCAACACATGCTTTCAAAATTTTCTCTTGCGGGGCCCGACAGAAAAAAGAACAAGGAATCGTTGAGCACTAACTGATACTGTACTGGGCTGGCGTCAGACCTATGTACAGAAGATTAAATTCATTCAAAAAGAACCCGGGCAACGCCGGGTGCATTCAGCCAGTCCTTTATATGACCATCTTAAAGCATGACTTTCAATGGTGCATTTTCTGCAGACAACGTCTTGGCTGTTCCTTCTCCATTGCAATAGTCATAAAGATATCGTTCGACCACATTTTATAAGTATTTGGGATAATTGTCTTGCTTTAAGAGGAATCCCTTTGAAATGAATGTTCATGATGCCACACAACGAAGCAAAAGGAACATGGATGTTGGAGGAGGCCTTTCGACCACATCAATTTATTCAATCTAACAGTTTAATAACTTTTAAATCAACTTCCTTGTAAAGGCCCATAATTCTCTGGCAATTATAAGAGCAATTATGCTTCCTCGGTTACTCGCAGGTTCCAAGACTGGAAATCATCGAGGAGTTGTTCCCAAATGTGATGCCCCAGGTGAGGAAAATGTTCCATTACCTAACGGGATTCAGCAGGTGGTTCCTGCACAACTCTTCTCTCGAAGTGAAGAATATTAATGCTTCGTCGGTTCCTCGCAGGTTCCAAGACTGGAAATCATCGAGAAGCTTGGCCAGGGAGCATATGGTACGGTGTCAGGCGAGGTTCGCACTGTCCTGGAATGGAATGACCCTGTCAACAAACATGAGCATGTCTTTTTGATCAGCTTTCTGCTCAGTTTGCTCAGAATCTGCTGCAGCTTGGAGAGGGGCAAATAACTGTACTTGCTGATGGTACCATAAATCCAGCTGCGATCACCACTGTGGTTATTTCAGTCAACGATTTGATAGGAAAGGTGTTCCCAAACTTACGGCACCATTATCAAAATCACAAATGGTTGTGCAAGAGGGCAATTCTGGCACCAAAAAACACCAGTCAATGCAGTAAAATAGCAACTCTTGCAAGCAATACCTGGAGACACACGTACATACAAATCTGTTGACACTGTTGTTGATCAATCTGAAGTTGTAAATTACCCCACTGAATTTCTTAATTCGCTAGAACCACCTGGCCTGCCTGATCGGCTTGAACTTAAAGTAGGAACACCAATAATGCTGCCACGCAATTTGGATCAGCCTCGACTGTGCAATGGCACAAGACTTGTGGTCAAGCAATTAATGCCCCATGTTATTGAGGCCACTATTCTCACTGGTTGTGGCAAAGGTGAGGAGCGTCTTCATTCCTCACATTCCTCTCATACCATCTGACCTACCCTTTCAGTTCAAGACTTCAGTTTCCTGTCAGGGTCAATTTCACCATGTCTATCAACAAATCACAAGGGCAAACATGAAGTGGCAGGATTGCATCTGGAAGAGTCTTGCTTTTCTCATGGTCAGCTATATGGAGGCTGTTCCAGAGTTGGAAGTCCCTGCAATCTTTTTGTTTTTACATGCCAGCTGCAACGACTCACAACATCGTCTACACTGAAGTGTTAAAGTGAAATTGCCCGTCATAAGTGGAGCTAAATTACCCAAAATGTCCTATAGATATACAGGTCAATTGCGAAATAAGCTCCGTTTAATAAGCAGTTGCGGACCATCATTGGTGGTGCGAATAGAGTGTGGCTGGACTGCGAGTCCGGCAAGCTCTCAGTTCTAAAAAAAAGGTCACAATACTCAATGACGGTATCGTGTCAAGGCGGGTGCACCTCGCCATAAAGGTGCCAAATGCCTACAGGAGTAAACCTGGAATAAAAAATCCGAGTGGCTGTTGGGAACCCACTCATAACCCAAATTCCCATAAAACCTCCCGAGCGAAGCCAGGTAGTTCTGCTAGTTATTGAATAAAACACATTGCAATATAATCAACAATGAATGAATGAATGATCGTTTTCAGGCCATTTTTCCCCGTGACAGCGGGGGTTAGCCTTGCGGGCCCCATGACAATCATGGTTCCCTGTTTGAGGCAATGTTTTTATGGCCGGATTCCCTTCCTGACGCCAACTCTTAGTCGCCTCTTACGGTGCGCGCAGGGATACGGTGTACCTATTCTAAATCGGGGTACACACCAGAATCATTCATCCCAGCAAGGTGGTACTCAATTTGCCGACCTCGGAAAGATGACAGGCTGAGTCAACCCCCCTGGTGTAAATTTAGCGATCGGCCGGGATTCGAACCCAGGATCCCAGGATCCCAAGCCGGCAACCTGACCGCTAAGCCAACACCAGGCTTTCAACAACAATCAGCCAACACCAACAATGCTGTATTAAATTATATAAATTAGTGTGCTCAATAAATAGGCACTGCAATATTGTGAATTACAAATGTACACCACTTGGTATCCCTATAATAAATAAATAATCTATGACAAAGGTGTATTGTACATGTCACATGTCCTTTCAACATCATGTAAATATTGTTTTTCCTTCCATGTAACTAACTGCGTGTACGCCATCCTTTGTTCCTCGGGTCATTTGTAATGACTGTGCAAATTGACCTAATAATGAATGATATTACAGACGTCACACATCATTATGAAATGCATAAAAGAGAACAACTTGGTGGCCGTGCAGCGAGTCATGCGTCCAGGCACCAACATGATCTTACTCGTTTGGAGCATCAAGTGCCAGAATTCGACTGATATGATGGCCCAGGTAGGTGAAGTGTACTACTTACACTTACTGTACGTGTGTATATTAAACGGGATTATAATTAACATATGACTTACAACTTACTCAGAATGACATGTGAACATTAAATCGTAAGTAATAAAGCATTATTTGACGTTGTCGTCACGCCATTTGTCATTGCAGAGCAAACTGTCTTTTGCAGCATTCAAGGAAATCATTAATGATTATGCATTTTTTAAAGCTACTTTCATCAGTAATGAAGTTGTAATGTTCACAACAAATTAACACCCGATCTATCCATCCAAATAATATAATGAAGATCAACTAACTAACAAACTATATTTATCCAATGTTGATGACTTGCAGCTTCTTCACATCAAGCTCGGGACACCAACAAGGATGCCGACATCATCAGTCGGCAACATTCGAAAACTCGAGATGTTCTTTATTCATACAATACTGCTCAGGTGCGTATCATTTGTTTGTGTATGGTGTCTAATAAATGCAGTGAGTATGTTGTGTATTTGACCAGTTGTGT
This sequence comes from Myxine glutinosa, assembly GCF_964187855.1. Classification (NCBI taxonomy): domain Eukaryota; kingdom Metazoa; phylum Chordata; class Myxini; order Myxiniformes; family Myxinidae; genus Myxine; species Myxine glutinosa. The sequence continues at coordinate 361,230,925 of NC_136261.1, read as the reverse complement.
ATTTGACCAGTATTTAACCCCCGCTCTCACGGGGAAAATGGCCTTAAAACGATCATTCATTCATTCATGTTGTGTATTTGACACAATGTTTAAATGGTCTTGTAACCTATTGTATTGCTTGCACCTTGTCATCCTCAGAAAATGAAAAATTGATTGATTGATTTGACATCGTTTCATGTAAAAAGTACGTGCTGTGCTGTGCTGTCCTGTGCACATTGGGAGCAATTTTCTGCAGCTCAGCCTGTCGTAAAGCTGACTATGCATTCGCATTTTCATTGTTGTTGCAGAGAAATTCGTGACGGCTCACTGTTTTACGTGAAATGTAAAACAACCAAGGAGAGCAATATGATCTTTCGAAAACAATCAACGTTGGATTGGGACATTTGTTCTGGTTAATGAAACGGTGGACAAGGACAATGAAATGTACGGTGTTCCAAAGCTTGAAACAGACTGTCCATTCCTCCCTGTCATTCCAGATTGGCGATGCATTAAAATTGTCAAGTATTCGCAGGCTCGTGTCATGGAAGGGAAAATGTGCGCCTTGTACGCAGTTGTTGATGACATTAGCCTCAATCATCAAAGTATCGAAGTTGGATGTGGCAATGCATTATGTGATGGTGTTCATTCCAACACAAAAACCTGCTTTTCACTCAACGGAGGAATGACTAATGAAATGTGTCTTCAGTAGCCGCATATCCTCTGGGCAGTTAAATATCTCTGGCGGCAAGTATTTATCCCGAGACCTGGGTACCTACTTTATGCACCCAGCATACCTCATGGCAAGACTTTGTTTACAACAACGTTCAACATTGACCCTTTAGAATTAAACCCTTTAGAATTGACCCTTTAGAAACATGTGGTCACACCGTCACAGTCTGACAAAATCAAGTAACGGGCCGATTGTGAAACACGCATTTAAAGCACTCGGAAAAGATGAACAGCATGATTGGGAAACACATTTAATGCGTTATTAAAAGATTCCCTCAATACCTCTCATCACGTGTGTGTCTTGTAAATGCATGCATAATTGACTCGCACATGGAGAAAGTTGAATGGTGCCACCAACACGTATCTGCCACTGGACTGCATCAAATATCACAGCATCTAACCTGTCATCGAAAATCCAAACGGGGGGGGGGGGGGCAGGGAGAGGGGCTGCGCACCCCTTGCACCCCCATCTCCCCCTCTGGATCCACCGATGTTCACCATGGCAGCCAAGTGGCTTAAACATTAGAGTTGGTTTTTCTGCAAGTATATTTTTATAGGTATGTATGTATATCTACTGTATATACATATATATATATTTTTTTTGTATACAAGATCAAGGCTCGTGTAAGAGCTAACATTAATGACAAAAAAAAACAAACAAAAAAACGGACACATCAGACATAATAAAGGGAGCGGGAGACAAGATGGGGAGAGAGGTGGAAGCACACAAGCAGACCATTTGAAAGCAGGGACATTGGGAGATCTGTGGGAGGGAGAGGGCTTGGGGGGGAGGAGGCGTGGGAAGGGGGGTGGGGGTGGGAGGTAAAAACCACATGGACACAGAGAGGATTTCCAGGAAAGAAGTCGGTATTTCAGAAAAGTGGCTCTGGGGTGAATTAACGGGGGTATAAAACATCAAGGTTTTGGGTGGGGGAAGACAAGATATGGTGGTGAACAGCTGTTTTAAAGACCTGCAGGGAGAAGTGGAATTGAAGAGCGTGATGGAGTTTGTTCCAGAGGCGGGAGAAAAGAGGAATGAAAGAGCGAAGGTGAATCGAGTGTCTTGATTTTGGCAGTTTAACCATAAGAGGGTTGCTGACAGATCTTGTGCGACCTGTAGGAATAGTTGGGGTACAGAGCACAGACAGGGCTGGGGGAAGGGGGGGTAAAGGCCAGAGAGGAGTCAGTAGAAGATGGAAAGACCACCAACCTGCCCACGTTGAGTGAGTGAAAGGGCCCTCAGAATCAGCTTCATCACGGGAGATTCCAATGATTCTGAAAGCTTTGGTTTCAACAGCGTGAAGCCGAGCTAGGTGTGAGGCAGGAGCACCGGCCCAGAAGGGAGAGCAGTATTCCATTGAGCTGCGGATGAAAGCCTCATTTGTGGTGAGGAGCTCAGGTGTGTCACGGAAAGACTTCGCATGACGGAGGATGCCCAGTTGGCGACTGGTTTTGGAGGCCAGCTTGGAAATGTGGTTTTCCCAAGAAAGATCATGGCAGATTTTGAGACCCAAGAGCTTGAGTGACAGAACTTCTTGGAGAGGACTGTTGCAAAAGTAGATGGGAGGGTTGTCCAGATGGTCTTTTTGGAGAGACATAGTGAGTGTGAGATTTGTCAGGATTGAAAGACATGTTCCACTTGTTTGACCAGTCTGTGATTTTGTCCAGGTCTGCAGAGAGTGAGGAGGCTGCAGACTGCTGATCTGAGGGATGAGGTATGGAGTGGCAGAGAGTGGAGTCATCAGCAAAGAGATAGAAAGGATTTTCAACAGAGTCGGAGAGATCATTGATGAAGACCAGAAAAAGCACAGGTCCCAGAACACCGCCTTGGGGAACTCCAGCATGAACAGGAAGGGGAAATGAGAGAAATCCATTCAGGGCCACACGTTGACTACAACCAGAGAGGAAGCCCGCAAGCCATGCATGGAGATTTCCATTGATACCATATGAGGAGAGTTTTGTGAGCAGAGTGGGGTGCCAGACCATATCGAAGGCACATGATATGTCAAGGGAGACAGCTCTAATTTCCTGTTTGACATTGAGGACCTCCATCCATTGTTGAGACAGCAGAAGCAGCATGTCCAGAGTAGAGTGACCTGGTCTGAATCCAATTTGATGACCAGAGATCAAGCCATTGGAGAAGAGGAAGGATTTGATATCCGAAGCAATGATGGATTCCATGACTTTGCTGATCATTGGGAGCAGGCTGATTGGTCTGTAGTTGCAAGGATTTGTTTTTGCACCTTTTTGTGTAAAGCGGAAATGTTTGCTGATTTCCAAGCTGATGGCAGATGACCTGGAGCAAAAGAGAGGGTGAAGAGAACAGAGAGAGGGTGTGAAAGAGCGGCAGAGCAGGATTTTACGACCCGTGGGCTGATGCCGTCTGGTCCAGTTGCAGAATCAGAGTCAAGGATTGACAGAAACTCTCCACCTTGTCAGGAGAGGACACATAGTCCAGGAGCAGCTGGGTACGACTGGGTAAGTGGGTACAGAGAGCGTTGGGTTTGACCAGACAGCACCAGGATTTGGAGGAGGGAGACAGGTTTGAGAGTTCAGTCTTGAGAGTGGAGAGATATTGTTTCTTGACTCTCCTGAGGGTAGACACACACTTGTTCTGAGCTTTGTGGAAGGAACGGAGATTGCCTTCCATTGGATTTGCCTTCCATGAGGAGAAGGCAACTTGTTTCTGGGCAACTGCCTCACCACAACTTTCAGTGTCCCATGGACAGGAGGAAGGGTTGAAGGCAGAGTGAGGAAGAAGGTTGGAGGAGATGGAGGTATGAGTTGGAAGGGAGAGGAAGCGGGGAGGACGCCTTGAGGAGGAGGGGTGAGAGGGGAGAATTGGAGAGAAAAAAAGGAGGGTGGGGATATTTGAAGGGGAGGGGGGAAGGGTGAGTTTTGAAATGGAGGCAGTCCAGTGGCAGATACAACAGAATATAACACTTCACGGGAAAGTTTAAACATTTTAAAACTAAACAGTGAAAACTTTCTGGGGAAATTCCCTAAATGAGGGCATGAAGGATTGCTAAGGGGGATTAAGGAAAGCCAGCACAGGTTCAGAAGCAGGAACAGAAGAATAGAAGTTTGAGAGCGAGGAGAGCAGAGAGCGAAGGAACAGGCAGGTGTATAAGCAAATGTGTTTGTACAGGAGGAGAGGTCTACTTTTTAAATTCTTCGTCAATATGTTTTTTTGAAGGTTAGGTGAAAGTGGATCAGAGGAAGAAGGATAAAGTTGAAGAAGTATGGTGAGAACTGGAATGGGAAAGGTGTCGGCTGGAGAGGATCGAGTTATGAAGGAAGGAGAGAAAAAAAACGGGTGGGGCGAAACACGTTGTCAAAGAACGAACGAACACTGAAGAAGGAAATTACAATTTTTTTTCTTAATTTAAGCCTTTAAACAAAGGGTAAGATGTTCGGGCAAAGGGTAAGATGTATGGGATGAAAAAAAGACTGGAAAAAACAGTGAGAACGAAAGTAAATGGACCACAAACGACTGCCGAGAGGAGACAACAAAGCCTTGAGGCCTGGAAAACCAGGCCTGAAAAATGCAGCAGGAACCAACAGACGATTATACACAGGTATGCACGATTTCAACCAATATCTAACAAGAAACACAGTCGGCACTCACACCATAAAATAAAAATACAGTTTTGACAAGGAAGGAAGGATTTGGAAGGATTTGGAATTTGGAAGGAAGCACTCACACCATAAAATAAAAATAGTTTTGACAAAAATACAAATGGCAAAAATTCTTAACTTTGGTAGCGTGGAGAGCTTGGAAAAACACACGACCTCGCCGGCAAAACCGGAGGCGGAAGTCCCGATATAGTTACATTAATATAGTTATAATTACAACTTATAGGTAGTTATCATTATATTAATACAAGTTATAAGTTATATTAATACAAGCGTTACGCCTCGGTCCCCCGTCGGGGAAGTGATGTGAGTTGACAAAGTGGAAGACGCAGAAAACACGCTACGATATGATATTTCGATCAAGGTTCAGACATACATGGCGACGGCCATCTTGGATTTTGACGTGGACAATTTTAAGCAGCTTTCTTGCTTGTGCCTAGATACACCCACACACCAGATTAGAAGTTGGTACTTCGCTTATTTTTGAAGATATTTCGCTCACAAGGTTCAGACATATATATGGTGGCGGCCAAATTGGATTTTGACATGGTGACCCAATTTTCAATAGCGTTCTTCCTTATGCCTAGATACACCCACACCAGACTAGAAGTTGGTATTTCGCTTATTTTTCAAGATATTCATCTCACAAGGTTCAGACATACATGGCGGCGGCCATCTTGGATTATGACGTGGCGACCCAATTTTAAACAGCGTTCTTCCTTGTGCCTAGATACACCCACACACCAAATTAGAAGTTGGTACTTCACTTATTTTTCAAGATATTCATCTCAAGGTTCAGACATACATGGCGGCGGCCATCTTGGATTTTGACGTGACGACCCAATTTTCAATAGCGTTCTTCCTTATGCCTAGATACACCCACACCAGACTAGAAGTTGGTATTTCGCTTATTTTTCAAGATATTCAGCTCACAAGGTTCAGACATACATGGCATCAGACGTACATGGTGGCGGCCATCTTGGATTTTGACGTGGGTTGCACCCACACCAAATTCGAATGCGATCCTTCGCTTCCGCATGCACGCCCGCATGCACGGACGGACGGAAAAACCATAGTCCCCCTTTCACTCCGCGGTGCGACGGGGGGACAATAACGATGGTTATATGTTATATTAATATAACTATTGACACAATGAAAGCAAATTGCACAAAAAGGGCAAATAAAATAGCACATTTTTTTAGCAGACGTGGCACCGCCCGCAGCTCCCAATGCATGCAGGTGGGAAAGCAGGTCTTTGTTCGTCAATTGATGTACTTTTTAAAGGAAGGAAATAAATAAAATATACTCAAGAGGAGGGAGCAGGGGGTGTTACATCTATAATAAAAAAGGCATTTGTAATTTTAATTTAAAAAACGACATCCGCTGTGATAAAACGACAATTACACCACTTACGACTGTATTGCCATAGTTTCCAAACATCGTACTTGCTTTGATGGCGTTATTTCGCGAGTGTCTATATACGCCACAGCCAGACGTAACAGTGGTGAACAAATGAGCCTTTATGTAATATGTAATACTATATCGATTTCCCGCTCTCTTTTTTAAACACCAGAACTTTGATAATGTACTTTAATTCGTCCGTGAGGCCATTGTGGAAAATCGCATCATATAATGCATCAAATCATTTGAAGCTCCTAATTTGAAAACGATAGCAGCTGCAATAGTGATGTAAACAACGATTTGTAGATATAGTCAGGTTCACTATGTAATTTCGTTGGATTTTTTGGGGGATTTGGAAAACTATATATTTTTGGAAACTATATTGTATAGTCAGTCAGAAAACCAATGTTGCTATTTGCACAGACTCCTGTATGGCGGCCATCTTGGATTTTCAAAATTGCCGCCGTATAACTAATTTTTCTCAATATCTCAGCTTCTAAATAACATAGAGCTTTGATTCTAACGGCTAAACATACATTTTCAAGGGCCCCGAATCCAATGGTAACAAGTTCGATTAGCTAGACATGACCATAGAGCTCCTATGTTGCGGCCATCTTGGATTTTTCAAACTGGCTGCCGTAAACTTGATGTTTCTCAATATCTCAGCTTCTAAACAACATAAAGCTTTGATTCTAACGGCTAAACATACATTTTCAAGGGCCCCGAATCCAATGGTAACAAGTTCGATAAGCGAGACATGACCATAGAGCTCCTATGTGGCGGCCATCTTGGATTTTTCAAACTGGCCGCCGTAAAACTGATGTAACACCTTCTAAAGAGCACAGAGCTTTGATTCATCATTGAGTAAAGTCATCATCATCCTCATCATCGCTTTCGTTCATCACATCTTGAGAGTCATCATTTTGGCACTGGATGTCACACTGACAAAGGTCTGTACAAGCCAAGTTGTTTGTTCTGCAGGAACATCTAGATTCTAGATGAAGAACAGTCTGTTTTGCACTGACATCTAACCATTTGAATGATGGCCTTGGGGGCTGGAGGCTCCTCAGTTGTGGTTGGTTTCACTTGTCCATCCGTGTCTTTGTAAAAGCCGTTTTGCAGGGGATTCAGCCAAGGATCCTGTTGAGCAATGCTTGCCTGACCCCACACTCTGGCTTGGATATGGACTCGAAGGATGTGCTGCTTGAGAGCTCCAAGAGTAGGAGGAAGCCTGTCACTTTCTGCCATGTGTTTGCAAAAGAGATACCATCGTAGTTCGGGGATGCTGTCGATGTGGATGCCATTTGGAGAGTAAGCAGCGCATACAAAGTTAGCTAGTGTGGACAACATGTCCTCCGTTGCATCCACTTCAGTTGCATCTGAAAGCATTCGCACGGTGTCTGACATCTTCACTTGCTTTGAGGTAGACATGCAGCCAGGTTGCTTTGCCTATTCGAGAGAACCTCCCAGTGTTGTCTGCCCCTGTGAAAGCATGAAAGGCTGGCAACGCCTTTGCTCTTTCGACCCCTAGAGCTGTCCACAGTGGCTCTATTTGAAGTATTCCAGAGGCCATGGAAATGGATGTATTCCTCAGCAGTAGGTCATAGTTTGCTATGACTAGTACCAGGACATCTGTGTCAGGAGAGAAGAACACCAACTGCGCATCATGTGGGTTTCGCTGGGATGCCAGCAAGGCCTGGTGGATCAACAGGGTGTCAGCTTCTTCATGGTTGTTGTCCTCGAAGAGCAGGTCACTGTTGCTCCTAGTACACCCTGAAGCAGACGTGATGATCAACTTGGATGAGTGACTGTTGTATTCTAGAGTTTTCGCTGCCAGAGAGTCAGATCAGCCTTTGTTTTGTCATGAGGAAGGAATCTCCTCATTGGGATGTGTTTGATGTTGGTGTCATCTCTGACTTCATACTGTACTGCATCCTTTCCTTGCCTTCTTTTAGCCCAAGTAGCACTCTTCAGAGAATCGTTTTTGTACGTGTCAAAGACCAGTATGATCTCATCACAATCTTTTGTTAGAGACATGAGTCTGTCATTGAAGCATTCACCCAGATCGTTGACTTTCACTACAGTGGCTGGTTTCTTTGTCAGCTTATGCACAAGTACCATCCCATCCACCAGTGCAATCTTCCGACTTGTAGGTTTACTAGATGTGGATACCATAGTTCTTGTGTCCATTGGATCTTCTTGTAGAACACTTGCAGCTGGTGTCTGCTGCTGATCTTCGGGGTGAATTTCTGCTCTTGCTAACTTGTCGAGGAGATGAATTAACTTCGACTTGTCAGTGCATGGAAGAATTGTCCCATCTGGAGCGAAAAGTGCTCTTGGTGTCACAGTGAACTCGTAATTTCCGATGGCATATTTCTGGTTGACGTCTGTTTGACTTGGCAAGGACCATGAGCCTTCCGTACAGTTCCTTAGTCTCCTTCAGATCCACAGTCCTGTCTCTGAGTTTCACTGTGGTTCTCTTGTTCCCAGACGTGAACATCTTGTTGTTCTCCTTCTTGACTGGTGCCCAGAGGCCAACATCTCCATTGATACGCTCCGACACGTAGTCTTCATACAACTTCTGACCAGTGACATCAATGTTCATGATCTGTGGTACATACTCGTCTGGGATGTAAGCATTCGTTATCACATTGTGCAGCTTGTCACCTTCAGTGTCAAATGGATTCCCGCTTCAGTGTCAAACTCAGTATCGCAGCCTTGATCTTGTTGATTGCTTCATGCTCCCTCTTGACTGCACTTGGACCAAAGTCATGATGTTCTGTGATCTTGTCACCTTCCAGGCCAAACTGACTCTTGAAGTCTTTTGACAGGCGTGATAATTCTGGTGTAACCATGAAGAATCTCTGTCTAGCATTGGCATTGTTAGAGATGCCAATCAGTCCAGAGTGAATCTTCATCAGCTTTTTCAGATGTTCACATGCATGATCTGGTCCAATGGATACAAACGGGATGTCATTCTTGGTTACTGATAGATTGCCAGCTCCGAGTTCTTCCCAGGTCCTAGGGTGATTGGTTCTTAGGTCATACATGTCTGCGATGTATCGGGGCCAGAGCCGCTTGTATTTGATCCGGTCCATGGCAAAGAATAACTTGCTCAGTTCTTCTCCAGCTTGGAGGTGAAGCACCAGGTCAGCACTCCATGATGCTGCCACGAATAACAGGATTGTCTCCACCGGATGTAGATAGTTCATCATTGACTTGAACATTGCATTCTTGGATCTCCGTGCTTCCCACTCCTCGAGTGCCGTCACCACCCCATCAGATGTCAAGACTTGAAGGAGTTTGGTGTTTGCGATGGTATCTCTTTTGCAAACACATGGCAGAAAGTGACAGGCTTCCTCCTACTCTTGGAGCTCTCAAGCAGCACATCCTTAGAGTCCATATCCAAGCCAGAGTGTGGGGTCAGGCAAGCATTGCTCAACAGGATCCTCAGCTGAATCCCCTGCAAAACGGCTTTTACAAAGACACGGATGGACAAGTGAAACCAACCACAACTGAGGAGCCTCCAGCCCCCAAGGCCATCATTCAAATGGTTAGATGTCAGTGCAAAACAGACTGTTCTTCATCTACATGTTCCTGCAGAACAAACAACTTGGCTTGTACAGACCTTTGTCAGTGACATCCAGTGCCAAAATGATGAGGACTCAAGATGTGATGAACGAAAGCGATGATGAGGATGATGATGACTTTACTCAATGATGAATCAAAGCTCTGTGCTCTTTAGAAGGTGAGTTCCATCAGTTTTACGGCAGCCAGTTTGAAAAATGCAAGATGGCCGCAACATAGGAGCTCTATGGTCATGTCTAGCTAATCGAACTTGTTACCATTGGATTCGGGGCCCTTGAAAATGTATGTTTAGCCGTTAGAATCAAAGCTCTATGTTATTTAGAAGCTGAGATATTGAGAAAAATTAGTTATACGGCAGCAATTTTGAAAATCCAAGATGGCCGCCATACAGGAGTCTGCAAATAGCAACATTGGTTTTCTGACTGACTATACAATATAGTTTCCAAAAATATATAGTTTTCCAAATCCCCCAAAAAATCCAACGAAACTTTAAATCTGGACATACTGAACCTGACTAATATGACAACCAGACATTCGATGATGTGAGTGAGGAGAGTGAAAACATAAATTTTGAGTGCTTAATTGTGCAGAAACTGTTGCGGCCTGTTCCAAAGAAAGGCGTTTTTGAGCAGGCTGAAAAAGCACAAGACCCCTGTGAGGGATAGGGGACTGACCAAGGATAAAGCCTGTTTTTGTTTAAATAACACAAGGCCGGTAATTGTCTTCAAAAAGGGTTTTAACACATGCAAACACCCAGTTTTCATTCGTGCACACCCTTGGAGTTCAAGAAATGCGCATGCAGAGAATGGGTCTGTTAGGTTTCATTGTTTTGGAGTTATGGAGGAGGCGCGCGCGCGCACGCACGCACGCACACACACACACACACACACACACACAGCTTTTTATTATTATTATTATTTATAGATAAACTCCTGATATTCAGAGGATTTTTTTTTTTCTCTTCCTGGAATTTTATTTTCCTGCATGCCCTCATTAAACTTTGAATTTTTATTTTAACATGTTTTATCATCGAAGGTTTCACCTTTAAAAAAAATAAATTGATTTCTGTTTATTCTCCAACTTGACAACGTGCTTTGTGATGATCTGTGGATCGTGAAGGTCATTGACTTTGGCATGGCGAGAATTTGCACGCCAGATGAAAAACTTAATCCCGACTGGCACACTTAGTTATTTGGCACCAGAGTTCTTCAACATGGAGAAATATGAAGGCCCCCCCAGCCGACGTGTGGGCACTTGGCATTCTGTCCACACAATTATTTGTTGGATGGAAATTTGATGGACGTGATCTTTTTCAAGTGAGTATTGTTCATAATGGTGTGAAGATCATTATCACATGGACATGTGACCATCATTATATTATGCAAAGTTGCCCTTTGAACATAACTGCTCTAATTGTTGTTTTGAAAACATTTTTTGTTGATGAAAGTGTTCGGTAACTTATCGGTTGAAAGAATGGAGGAAGTGCTGTGGATAGCTTGAAATAACTTGCCAGGAGGTAACAGAATGTGAATATTGTAGTGTCGATCCTGGAGTGAAGACCTCAAGGCGACGATGACCAAACGAGCCTTAACGCCAAGACGTATACCCAAAAATATGGCGGTGCTATCTCTGGCATGCGCAGGAGAGATAACGAGGTCCCTACCTGAATGGACGGATGTGACGGGGGTTTATCCGAAACCATGAACACAGAACACGACAAACAATTGAAAATGCAACAAATGAATTTAATGAAATAAAGCAAAGAATAAAAATGAACATTGAGGTAAATTGAATATTTCCTAATGTGAGATCTCCACTCAGACATGAAAACAGACAGGGGAATGATTAAATAAAATAAAATCCGCCCTTTTGGCCGACACTCAGCTCTGGTCTTGACGAGCACTTTGGTGGAGTCAGTCGACGAGAGGACAGCGCGTCGAAGCGCTCGAACAATGGTGCCGGTCAATCACGCGAGCACACTGAACTGTGCAATGGGCAGCCAAACATCTCAGCGCTCAATCCTGGGCCAGCCAGCACAACACGTTCCCCAGCTCCCCCGAAGAGCACCAAGTCGAACAACCTCCCCTCCTCCAATGTGGCAAAGTCTCCCCAAAGCTCCGAAAATGTTCTCTTCACAAAAAGCGCACACGAGCCAGCCCCAAGAACCAGAGACAGCAGCATCCACCCACCACAAACTCCGGACGAGAGAGAGAGAACAATGGCGATCCCTTCGCTTTTCTTCCTCCTTTCTCTATCGTTCCCTCTGACCGATCGTTCCCTCGCTCCAATCACCAAGTGCAATTCAATCACCCCATCGTTCCTCAACCAATCCTCATTCGGGACCTGACCTCACGACCATTCTTGACTGCCCATCGTGAAAGCTTGGAGGCGGGGCTACCTGGCTGTGGCAATGTGCCTAATGCATGGCTGGCCGAGTGAATTTTATAAGAACAAAGGGAAAAATCACAGGGACAATTACACACTGGGGATTATTCTTAAGCCCTACCTTATTAGCATAGCTCCACCCCTCGTATGGAGACATATACGATCTTACCCGGACATCGCCTCTTACAATGCAAAGGGATACGGTGTACCTATTCTAAATCGGGGTACACCGGGATCATTCATCCCAGCAAGCTGGTACTCAATTTGCCCACCTCGGAAGGATGACAGGCTGAGTCAATCCCCCTGGCGTTAATTCAGCGATCGACCAGGATTCAAACTCACGATCCTAGGATCCCAAACCTGCACCGTAACCGCTAAGCCAACACCAGTGAACACACATTCGTGTTAAAAGATTGGCCTTTAAAACCTAACCTTATGAAGGATGACAGATATCTGGACAAACACACAAACTTTGGAATGACTCGAACTGGTCCAAACCGGATGCGTTTTTTTAGGATACACAATCACCTTACTGGATGGCCGTTGGCTCCCGAAAAGTGCTCAACCGTCCTTTGTCAGGTGTTGTTTTTGGTCCTGGCAGGGCGTCACAGTTAACCTCCCCACTAACAAAGCCAGTGAGGGGTGTCGGTTTCGTCACCGACAACCTGACCATGCGGCAGGTAGCACTGAATTACATGTTACCTGTAGCAGTCCCAAAAGACTGACTTGATTTGAATTTGTAGATAACAGTGGATTAAGTTTGTGGAGAGAAACTGCACAGGAGATTGACAGTGCCGAGAGTGTTAGGGTGTGCTAAGGGTGTGGTAACTAAGTGAGGAAGGGGGGTCTGCCTGTGTGGAGTGAAGGTGCGGTGAGTGAAGAGTGTGCTGAGGGATATATTTTGTTTTAGTGTTTCTGATGGTTTGGTGCAGGATGGTGTTGTTTGACTTGTTCAGCATATGCCATTTTGCACACATTGCTCAGGGCGATGCTTTTGATGTTAAGATCTGTTCGTTTGATGAGTTGAGGTTCTGCTGTATATTCTGGTTTGGACACGTGATCTATTTCCTTCTCCACTGTGGAATGAAACAAGCGATTGTTTCATCATTCACGTGTACTCTCTTTTTTAATTACTGTTCATTACGTTCATTACGTGACCCTCTAGAGCAGGGGTCGGCAACCTTTTTGACATGAAGTGCCAGTTTGAAATGTTCTTGTTAATTCGTGTGCCATATCAACATTAAGTTCAACATTAAGTTTAATTATGACACCACATCAAAAAAATATTTCCAACAGACATGGAATTTTATTCCATCCATATAGGCCATATGCATTGCAACAACATTTTAAAGAAACATTTACCGAACATCTACCGAACCTTGAGTACCAGTTCACTGGTAATTCCCTGTGTCGTAAAAAGGCGACAAACAGGGTTGGTTGGCGGCAGGAAGGGCATCCGGCCGTAAAACATTGCTTCAAAAAGGGGACCAAAAAACAACAACAACCACGGTCCCCGAAAAAGGCCAACCCCCGCTTGTGGGGGAAAATGGCCTCTAAAGGTGTTTTTTTTTACCGAACCTGAACCGCTTCACTGCAATTCCTGTGGTAAATGTGAGCGGGAGGCCGTACCGTCAATCAAACTAAATAAGACAGGCCGCGTGTTACGAGAAAAACTACTACCCCCATTTTCATTACTACCACCCCATAAAAAAAACTCAAAATAATGACGAGATTAATATTAAAACGCAGAAGGCAGCCTGAATGATAAAGAGTGGAGATGCAACCGCTGACCACCGGATGTTAACAACAGTTGCTCTTACAGCACCTCAGGTTGCCATGAACGGCGTATCGGAAGGCACCAAGCCTACATCTCCTATTTTATATCTACGATTATTATACAATTCAGAATAATGATGAGATTAATATTAAAACTCAGAAACCAGTCCGAATAATAATAATGAGTGGAGATGCAGCCTCGGACCATCTGCTGTGAACAACACCACTGTTCTTACAGCACATCCTGTTGCCGCGAATATTGTGTTTGAATGCGCCAGGCCGGCATCTCATGTTGTGCATCTTTGATTATTATTCCAGTGAAAGAATTTGGAATTGGAATTGTGACTCTGCTCTGATCCATCTACCTCATCACCCTGCACAATCACACCGGAATACTATTATAGTGCAACACGCACAACAGCCAATGGCTGTTCAAGAAGTGATTTGGCATGCAGCAGAGAGGGCACTGCTTTCGCCAGTGTGCCAATGATTGCGCTGCCGCGTGCCAATGGTGGCACGCGTGCCTAAGGTTGCCGACCCCTGCTCTAGAGTGTGGCTCGTACCGAACGATAAAGTTATTGGAGCATGGAATGAAGGTATTGGAAAGGGTGTTGGAGAGGAGGATAAGGAAGAAAGTGAAGATTGACGAAATGCAGTTTGGATTTATGCCAGGAAGAGGAACGACAGACGTGCTTTTTATTGTGAGGCAGATGCAGAAGAAGTACATGGAGAAGAGGAAGAAGTTGTTTCTTGGGTTTGTTGATCTGGAGAAAGCATTCGATAGGGTTCCACGCAAAGTATTGGCATGGGCAATGAGGAAGTTAGGAGTGGAGGAATGGTTGATCAGAGTAGTGCTGGCAATGTACAAAAGAGCGCGCACAGCTGTAAGGACAAAGGACGGGAACAGTGGTGAGTTTGAGGTGAAGGTGGGAGTGCATCAGGGGTCGGTACTAAGTCCACTACTATTTGTAGCTGTGATGGAGGTGCTGGCTCAGAATGTAAAGGAGGGTTTACCGTGGGAGTTGTTGTATGCAGATGATATGGTGTTGATTGCGGAAAGTATGGATGGACTGAAGGAAAAGATGAACAAGTGGAAGGAATGCATGGAGACAAAAGGTCTGAAGGTGTATATCGGAAAGACCAAGGTGATGGCGAGTGGTAAAGCATGTGGTGAGGTGGAAAGAACTGGGAAGTGGCCCTGTGCTGTGTGCAGGAAGGGTGTCGGAGTGAACTCCATTCAATGTACAATGTGCACTGAGTGGGTTCATCAAAAATGTAGTGGTCTGAGAGGGTCATTAACCAGTGTGGCAGCTCCATTCAAATGTAAGGTGTGCACAGAGGGAGCTGCAGTTGGAGGAAATGTTGAGTTGGATCTTGGAGACGGCGTGAAGCTGGAAGGTGTGAAAACATTTTGCTACCTCGGGGACATGCTGAATGGAGAAGGTGGATCAGACTCGGCAACGGTTGCTAGAGTGAGATGTGCATGGAAGAAGTTTTGGGAACTGAGTGGCGTGCTGATGAGGAGGGGAGTGTCGTTGAAGCTGAAGGGAAAGGTGTATGCTGCATGTGAGAGAAGTGTTATGATTTATGGGAGCGAGACATGGGTAATGAACGTAGAGCAGCAACGAAGGTTGGAAAAGGTGGAAATGCGAATGGTTCGATGGATGTGCGGAGTATTGTTGAGAGAGAGGAAGACAAATGATGAATTGCGAAAAATGATGGGAATAGAGCCTGTGATTGATGTTGTGAAGAGGAACAGGTTGAGATGGTTTGGTCATGTGTTGAGGAAGGATGAAAGTGACTGGTTGAGAAGAGTGATGGAAATGAATGTAGAAGGAAGTAGAGGATGGGGAAGACCGAGAAAGACTTGGCTAAAGATGGTGGAAGAAGAAATGCGGGCAAGGGGCTTAACAAGGAGAGATGCAGAAAATAGGGCAAGATGGAGAAGATTGTCATGGGGACCGCAAGGCTAACCCCCGCTCTAGCAGGGAAAATGGCCTTAAAATGCATGTTGTTGTTCTTGTTGTTGTTATCTATCTATAATTCCAGTAATCTCTGTGTGTGTGTGTGTCTGTGTGTTTGTCTGTGACCGCTGTTTCTCGACAACCACGGGTCCGATATACTTGAAACTTGCCAGGTATATTGCTGGGGACCTGAGGATGTGCCTTTTCAAGGTTTCATATTAATCGGAGAAGTAGTTACCGAGCTATGGCGATTTATTTACCAAACTAATCACAGAACAGGTTGCGGGGTAGGCCAGCCAATCACAGAACACGTTGTTGCGTAGGCTATTAATGTTTTTCCTTTTCATTTTTTTTTCTCTTCTCTTTCTACTTTTCCTTGCGATTAAATTGCAAAAAGCCAAAATACGTTGGCGCTAATTGAATAATTGGGCATTAACACTAAATGGCGAATAATCGTAACTGCGATATGCGAACTTCCGGACAGTGAAGACTTCACTTCCGGCCTTACGAAAGTGCCGACTAACTGTCTCGATTGTATCTTACCACTGTCTTATTGTTAGATCTATCTATTCTATCTTATCTATATTATACTTACTGTCTATATACTTACTGTCTATCTTATAGATAGATTGTAGATAAAGACAATGCCCCAATCGAGTCGTCGTTTACGAGAACGAAGGAACGAAGCTGCACGTCGTGCACGCGCAATGGAATCTGACGAAGAACGAGCTGCTCGCCTGACACGCGACGTTACGCGCGTGAGAAGACGTCGTGCAGCTGAAAGGGATGAAGAACGGACTGCTCGCTTGGCAGACAACACTGGACGCGTGACAAGGCGTCGTGCAGCTGAAACGGATGAAGAACGGACTGCTCGCTTGGCAGACAACACTGGACGCATGACAAGGCGTCGTGCAGAAGAAACGGATGAAGAACGCGCTGCTTGCTTGACACGCGACGTTACGCGCGTGACAAGGCGTCGTGCAGCTGAAACGGATGAAGAACGGACTGCTCGCTTGGCAGACAACACTGGACGCATGACAAGGCGTCGTGCAGAAGAAACGGATGAAGAACGGACTGCTCGCTTGGCAGACAACACTGGACGCATGACAAGGCGTCGTGCAGAAGAAACGGATGAGGAACGGACTGCTCGCTTGGCAGACAACACTGGACGCGTGACAAGGTGTCGTGCAGAAGAAATCCCTCACCAGCGAGAAGACCGGCAAGTAAGGGATGCCCTGCGCCATCAGGATGTACACCGTGTGAGACTAGAGCAGGCTCACCATGACAATCGCAACCTTGCTCGATACGATGATACCGATTTCTTCCGAGAGGTACTTCATGGTGAGTACAGGCACGCGTTGAGCAGGACCTCAATATTTCAATGCACTAAATGCTCGCATTGTGCTGCTTTGGTGTGGAATGAGGAGAGAAGAGGATTTTGCTGCAACCACGGCAAGGTCGATCTTATGCATGATCCTACGAATCCAAAACCCGGTTCAATTCCATCACAACCTCCAGATGCTATTAAAAACCTTTTCCTTAACCAGGACTTTGTGAAGCACGCGAAACAGTACAACAACGCGCTGGCAATGGCAAGTATCGGTGTCCGAGAGATACGTATGCCTGGCTTCAATCCTGGAGTGCGCATACAAGGTAAGGTTTACCATTACATTGGTGCTCCTCTTGCCGATCTGGGTTGTACCCCACACTTTGCTCAGATCTACTTTCACGATCCAGCCCATGAGCTGGATTATCGTCGTGCCCACACCTCGAACAGTGGCCTGAATGAGCAGTTTTTGCTAAGAGCACAACAGGCCATTCATGAGTGCAACCCATACGTCCAGCAATTCAAATCAGCCATTGAGTATGTGGTTCATAATGATAGCGCCAATGAACTGAATATTGTGTTAACAGGTCGCACGCGGCGCCGAGACCTTCATCATGGTACCGTCAACCTTCCCTCACCAGACAGCGATGTGGCTGTCATTGCTCCAGGGGCAATGACAACAGAGCAGTTTGGAAGGCTGGCAGTCGCTGTTCACCTCAGAGGAGGAGGTTTACAGACAATAGACGCCATGCATCCCGCGTATGACCCACTATCATACATACTTCTGCTACCCTGCGGCTCTCAGGGGTACCACACTGAGTTGGCAGGGACAACGCCAACAACTTTCTACCGCTACCATCTACAAGTACGTGATCCTACTCATCACTTCAATCTACTGCTTCGTGGTGGAAAGTTGACACAGCAGTACGTATGCGACATGATGGCAAAAATTGAGTCACACCGTCTCAATTGGATTCGCTGCAACCAGAAGTCAATTAAGGCAGAAAAGTATAAGATCATCGTTGATGCGTTGAACAGTGATGCTGAGGTGCTACCTGGACGCCTCACCATTCTGCCACCGTCAATTTATGGGTCGCCACGTTGGTATGCCAAAGAGTTTCAGGATGCAATGGCTTTAGTCCGAGTCAAGGGAAAACCAGACTTTTTCCTAACATTCACCTGCAACCCAAAGTGGCCAGAAATTAAAGAATCGCTTTTTGAGGGTCAGCCACCCAATGCAAGACCTGATATCATCGCCCGGGTGTTTCATATGAAGGTGGAAGCACTCCTCGCAGACATCCTCAAGCATGACATCTTGGGGCATGTGGACGCTTACGTGATGGTGAAGGAAACGCAAAAGCGTCACCTTCCCCATATACACATGCTCCTGACCGTGGTACCTCGCGACAAGCCCAGAACACCAGCAGATGTCGATCGCGTGGTCTCTGCTGAGATTCCTGACAGACTCACAAATCCGGAACTACACCGTATCGTGACATCACACATGATTCACGGCCCATGTGGGGAATGGAACATCTTGAGCCCTTGCATGGCAGACCGGAAGTGCACAAAGGACTATCCCAAAGCCCTATGACAAACGACAAGCTTCTCTGATGACTCCTATCCCCTGTACAGAAGACGGGCAGAAGCAGCACCTGGTGATCCCATCATGAAGACAATACGAGGCGGTGCTAACGTATTAGTTAACAATGCATGGGTTGTGCCTTACAATCCATATATTGTCCTCAGGTACGATGCTCACATCAACCTTGAGATCGTCTGTGCTGTCACCAGTGTCAAGTACCTGTACAAATACCTTGAAAAGGGCCCGGACCAGTGCCTGGTCAGACTAGAGCCTCATGAGAGGATGCGAGAGGCATTACGACATGATGAAGTGGCACGCTACGAACTAGGGCGTGACATCACCGCATCTGAGGGATACTGGCGCATATACGATTTCCCCATTCAAAGCAAGTACCCACCAGTCGAGATGCTGGCACTCCATCTACAGGATGAGCAGGTGATCACGTTCAATGACGAAGGTGCCGTACAGAACGTGGCAGAGTCAGGACCCCCTGCAACAACCCTCACCGCCTTTTTCGAAGCCATGAATCTCCATCCACACATGCGTCATGTTCTATATCCAGATGTATTCCAACACTTCACCTACTTGAGGAAAAGGTTTCAATTGCAGAAGAGAAGGCTGAGTTTCCAGGATAACCGTAAGGCTGATACGGTTGGGCGGCTCCCCATTATTTCCGTCAACTCACATAATGCCGAGTTGTACTATCTCCGCATGCTACTGTACCGCGTGCCTGGCCCCACATGCTTTCAGGATCTCCGTCGTGTTGGTGGTAGGGTCATGGAGACCTATCTGGCAGCCTGCATTGCATATGGCATCGTTGACAATGACCAGGAGGTGGATTCTGTTATGGAAGAGGCTGCAAATATTGCATTTGGCCCTGCAGTCCGCGAAGTATTTGCCAACATGCTCATATTCGTTCTCAGAGGCAACCACGTGCAGTTCTGGGAAAGGCACAAGTATGTGCTGTGCGAGGACTTCATGCGTGCAGCAGGTGTGAATGAACCAAATGGACGCATTGTGAGTGAAGTGCTACTAGAGCTGAGGAACAAAGTTGAGTGCCACGGCTTTTCGCTCAGTAAGACCTTTGGCCTTCCTGAGCCTGAACCAGTTCATTTCCAGTCTCGCATTCCGCGAGTCATCGAGCACGAAACAGTGCACAATATAGGAGAACTTGAGGCTCACATCGCTCAAACAGAGTGCCTTCTTAATGACGAGCAGCGCGTTGTTGTCGATAAAGTGATGAGTGTGGAACACGGACATGGCTGCATGATTGCAGTTGATGCAAGTGGTGGGACTGGGAAAACATTCACATTGTCTCATATACTCAACAAAGTGCGAGCAATGGGCAAAGTGGCTCTTGCAACTGCTGCAAGTGGTATTGCAGCTACTCTGCTGCCTAAAGGGGCCACCTTCCATAGTAGGACCAAGTGTCCTCTCATTCTCACTGATGAGTCCACTTGCAACATCAGTGAAAATGACACCACTGCAGCACTCATACGCATGACTAATCTAATGGTGGTGGATGAGGTTTCAATGATGGATCGTCGCGCATTGGAGGCAGCAGATCGAACATTCCAGTGGCTTCGGGGCTCAGAGGAACCATTTGGCGGCATCACAATGGTTTTCAGTGGTGACTGGAGGCAGATCCTTACTGTTGTGCCACACGGTAGCCGTATTGACATATACACAAAGAATTAAGTTAAGCACCCCCCCCGTTTTTTTACAACCTCGCACATTACAAGTTTGTTGTCGTCAAAACAGTGTAATATACCCATGATATTGCTATATTTTCTGGAGAAGTGATATTATGGTCACATAAAAACATAACAATCATGCCGTTTTCAATATTTTATTCTGAATAATTTAAGGTGAAAATTTTTGGGAATTTTAGGCATATTTTCACCTCAATTTAAGTATGGAGCTATAGGTCCATCACGGACAGTGTGGATGACGTTTATGTTTTCTAACGTACAGTCATTGTTCTGAGAAGACCTCTAGCGATCTTTGCGTCAATAACGTGTGTAGGACCCACGTGATCGGATCACTGACTCAACCCTACGTCTCATAGACCCTGTAAGCCGTCGTATGCGTTGCTGTGGCAGGTTGAACCCCCTCGAGCACGTTTGGGACATGTTGGGACGACAAATTGCGAAGATGGTCCCTCCAATAGCCAATCTGGATGAATTGGAACGTGCATTACATCGGGAATGGAACAACCTGCCACAGCAACGCATACGACGGCTTACAGGGTCTATGAGACGTAGGGTTGAGTCAGTGATCCGATCACGTGGGTCCTACACACGTTGACGCAAAGATCGCTAGAGGTCTTCTCAGAACAATGACTGTACGTTAGAAAACATAAACGTCATCCACACTGTCCGTGATGGACCTATAGCTCCATACTTAAATTGAGGTGAAAATATGCCTAAAATTCCCAAAAATTTTCACCTTAAATTATTCAGAATAAAATATTGAAAACGGCATGATTGTTATGTTTTTATGTGACCATAATATCACTTCTCCAGAAAATATAGCAATATCATGGGTATATTACACTGTTTTGACGACAACAAACTTGTAATGTGCGAGGTTGTAAAAAAACGGGGGGGGGGGGTGCTTAACTTAATTCTTTGTGTATAGTTGGAAGGTGCTTCAAGAGCTCATACCTGTGGAGAAAAGTGCAGATACTTCGTCTCACAGTAAACATGAGGATCATGCAGGGTGCTGGAGAACAACAGGACGAATCTGATTTTGCAAAATTCCTGCTGGATCTGGGTGAAGGGAAGATTCCTGTCAATCCAGAAGAGGGTGAATTTGCTATTGAGCTCAGGGAACCGCTCATTCTTCCAGGTGAAAAACTTCAGGATATTGTCACTTGGGTGTACGAAGACTTGCATAACAACATTAGCAACCCCAAGTGGCTATGCGAGCGTGTTATACTATGTCCGACCAATTCCGAAGTCGATCAGGTAAATGACTACATGACGACCATATTTCCAGGGGAGGAACATGTTTGCTGTAGCGTCGATACAGCGGAATCTGAGGGTGATCATTTGTATCCGCCTGAGTTCCTGAACACCCTCTGTCCATCTGGTATGCCTCCACATCGAATCTCTCTCAAGGTGGGTATGGTAATCATGCTGCTGCGAAACTTCGACCAGCAAAGCGGGCACTGCAATGGCTCAAGGTACATCATACTTCAGATCCTTCCAAATCTGTTGGTTGCAAAATCTGTGATGGGTGTCAATTCTGGACGCACATTGCTCATTCCACGCATAACCTTGAGTCCATCTGACATGTTCCCGTTCACTCTGCGGCGTCGGCAGTTTCCGGTACGACCCTGCTTTGCCATGACTGTGAATAAATCCCAAGGACAGTCGCTACACCATGTTGGGATCTTCTGCACAAGAGACTTCTTCAGCCATGGTCAGTTCTACGTGGCGGCCAGTAGGGTTGGCAGATCCAGGAGCCTCCGCATTCTTGCCCTGGACGAGGAAACAAAGAAGACGCGCCGTTTCCTCAGCAATGTTGTTTATGAAGAGGTGCTAACGAGATAAAGGTGTGTACAATGTACATGTAGACAATTTTTATTATTATTTATTTATTGAAGAAAAATTGTTTCGAAAATAATTCATCAAAAAAAGTGCACAACTTTTTTTGGCAGTCGTACACCATGTTAGGATCTCCTGGAGAAGTGCCGTTTCCTCAGCAATGTTGTTTATGAAGAGCTGCTAACGAGATACAGGTGTGTACATGTGGACACTTTTTATTATTTATTTATTGATTGAAGAAAAATTGTTTCGAAAAGAATTCATCAAAAAAAGTGCACAACTTCTTTTGGCAGTCGCTACACCATGTTGGGATCTTCTGCCCAAGAGACTTCTTCAGCCATTGTCAGTTCTACGTGGCGGCCTGTAGGGTTGGCAGATCCAGCAGCCTCCGCATTCTTGCCCAGGACGAGGAAACAAAGAAGAAGCGCCGTTTCCTCAGCAATGTTGTTTATGAAGAGGTGCTAACGAGATAAAGGTGTGTACAATGTACATGTAGACAATTTTTATTATTATTTATTTATTGAAGAAAAATTGTTTCGAAAAGAATTCATCAAAAAAAGTGCACAACTTTTTTTGGCAGTCGTACACCATGTTAGGATCTCCTGGAGAAGTGCCGTTTCCTCAGCAATGTTGTTTATGAAGAGCTGCTAACGACATACAGGTGTGTACATGTGGACAATTTTTATTATTTATTTATTGATTGAAGAAAAATTGTTTCGAAAAGAATTCATCAAAAAAAGTGCACAACTTCTTTTGGCAGTCGCTACACCATGTTGCGATCTTCTGCCCAAGAGACTTCTTCAGCCATTGTCAGTTCTACGTGGCGGCCTGTAGGGTTGGCAGATCCAGCAGCCTCCGCATTCTTGCCCAGGACGAGGAAACAAAGAAGAAGCGCCGTTTCCTCTGCAATGTTGTTTATGAAGAGGTGCTAACGACATAAAGGTGTGTACAATGTACATGTAGACAATTTTTATTATTATTTGTTTATTGAAGAAAAATTGTTTCGAAAAGAATTCATCAAAAAAAGTGCACACCTTCTTTTTTGTTTCCAAATGTCGAAACGGTGTGGCCTTTGGAAGTGTTTAGGAATTCAGCTCTACTCAACATGCTTGCCAACGAAATACATCTCAATTTGGTGGTATGCTTTGCAAACCTTTTTTTTTTTAAACTATTATAAAACTAAAACAATTCGAACATGGAATACATACTGACACTGCACTTTCAGGTCTCCTACAAATCCTACCCTGTCGCCTCACCGTGGCGTAGGAGTGGCAATGGTCAATGGCATCGAATGTCATGGCTAGCAAAGACAGGGAGGTAATCTTGATTTAAATTTGGAAATTTTTTTTTTTTTTTTTTGGCAAGGAACGGGCACCCACGTACGGGCACGTCCTAGTATAAAATAAATGTATTATCATTGTTATTATTATTATTATTATATGCCGGCAGCCCAGAGCATTTTGGTCAAACGAACAAGGTACCAATATCCGAGTACAGAAACATTTATTGTGTAACCTAACATATTCAGATATGGATGTCTGCAAGGGGACCCCCTGCTGCGTGGGGCCCCTGGGGCCCAAAGAGGGGGGCCAAATAATGGGCTGGATCAAACATTGGGGGTACCACATGAAACCAAGTGGAAATCAACAGGTACATCTCACAGAGCACAGAGTGACCACCGCCAGACAAATTTGCCTCTGCATAGGCCCCCCCCCAGACCCCTTTCAAAGGGTCCCAAAATTTGGACTTGATTAAACATAGGAGGTACCACATGAAACCAAGTTAAAATGAACAATTACACTCTACTAAGTATAAGAACCCCATCGCCAGACAGATTGTCTGCTGCATAAGGCCCGCCAGACACCCCCAAAAGTTGACCCCGTGGACACTATGGTATGGTATAATTGCAAGTAAGTTTAGATAAACAGGTACATCTCACAGAGTACAGAATGACCACTACCAGACAAATTTTCCTCTGCATAGAGTACCAGACAATCTGAGTCTGCACTTCCAAAGCGGGCGCCACAGCATGTGTAATGAAACATAGGTGGCAGCAGAGCTTTTAACGTCTGCTTTGAGAGTCAACAATGGTCAAGGTCATGTCTTGTTGTTAAAGATAGAAGGATCTTCTTCGAGATGAATGTAAGTAAATTGAGGCTTATGAGCTTACATGTAAAATAGAATAATGGCATAATAGATTAGGCCTACTGTTAAAAAGTCATGGAAATGGCATGGAACTGTTTCTTGTGACTAAATGTACCTGATCAGATAATGAAAGCAGGTCTACTATATAATATAGGCCTAGGCTAGGCTATGCTCAGCTCGGCATATGCACTTTTGCACAATTAGGCTACCTGATCGACATAGGTTGTTTAACCAGTCTTGGACAAAATATTCCAGGAACACAACACTCTTTTATTCTGCTTGTGACTGAAACTCAACAGCAGCCATTTTGTAACAAACAACAAGACTAAACAATATGAACCAAGACAGGGCAGTATTATCAGCTTTGCAAGTTACACTGTACAACAGGTTTTCTCATAGGTTCATGATAATTTGGAGAGTGGATGGAGGTCCCAATACCATTTATGTCATCAAGTCTCATAGGTTAGCAATACATGAAACTCCCATTAGCCAAAAATTCTGAATTCTAAACAGTTTCATTCTGACTCATATCAGCTGTTATCAGTAATTGAGAAAGACAGTCGCCAAAGGGATGCCTTGTTCAATGCAATCGCAGAATCGTGTGACCCCTTCTCATCACCAGCGTCAACATCTGCTTGCCTCGTGAACATCGCTACAGGAAGAGCAGCATCTCAGCAAACTCAGGAGTATTTGACGGGGAGCCTTGTGTCTGGACACAAACGTCATGCAAAGTTCAAAGAGGAATGCGCAGCAGACGAAGAAAG
Organism: Myxine glutinosa; assembly: GCF_964187855.1. Taxonomy (NCBI): domain Eukaryota; kingdom Metazoa; phylum Chordata; class Myxini; order Myxiniformes; family Myxinidae; genus Myxine; species Myxine glutinosa. Next base: position 361,206,095 of record NC_136261.1, on the reverse strand, counting down.
ATTAATGAAGCCCATCCAAAGGAGAAAGGTATGCAATTTCGCACAGGAAAATTCCAAGAAGAGGTGCCCCACAGCCAAGGGAAAACCTGCTGCTGAGAGTCTGAGATGTTTTCATTCGCATACTTGTCATCCTTTCAGAGAGGACGACCTTCAATCTGAGACATGTCATGACATTTCCAATTACTGAATACCCACTTTCTATCACACACTCGGATGGATCAGGGCTCAAGACAGAAAAGAGCAAGTTACTCAATAAGCTAGAGGAACTACAGGATGGGTTCACGGAAACACCACTCCCACGGATTGATGTGACCTTGATCGATGGTGGACTATTGATCCACTCTTTCCTATCTGCCATTGGGATCTTATGGAAATCTCGCAAGGACACTTCTAGCGTATGTATGTGGCAGCCAAGGGAATGAGGTTCACGTATTGTTTGATACTTATCATCCCATGTCCCTGAAGGGGAGCGAGAGAAAACTACGTGGAGCCGATGATCGTCCATTCCTCATTACTGGTCCAGAGCAAGCACCCAGACAGGGCTGTCAGAAGTTACTCCAAAACGGGATCTTCAAGGATCAGTTGGCGATATTTCTCCTTAAAGAATGGCAAGAAGATCATTATGGTCCCATCCTAGCAAACAAGACACTTATTGTGTCCCATGGTGGCAACTGTATTCACCTCACATTCAATCAGCTTGATTTGAAGATGTCTGTTGTACACCCAGCCCATCTCCAGGGTAGTCATGAGGAAGCTGACACTCTCCTTGCATTCCATGCATCCAGCGTTACTGGAAATGCAGTGATCAGAGCCTCCGACAATGATGTCTTAGTTATTATCCTAGGAATGATAGGAAGGCACCTGACAAGTCACAGACCTACGGCAAACAATCGCATTATTATGGATTGTGGATCGGGGAATAGTCGTCGACATATTGATGTCAGCAGCATTGCCACCACCCTGGAGTCAAAGCAGAAGGGACTAGCTGCAGCCATGCCAGGTCTTCATGCATTTACCGGCTCTGACTTCACCCCTGCATTCTACAGGAAGGGTAAAAAGAAGCCTCTAGAAGTTCTTGAGAAAGACATAGAAGGAACACTCATCCAGTTCTTCGGCAGACTAGCTTCTGAAGATCAACCAGACCAGAGTAGAGCAGAAGAGTTTGTCTGTTCCTTGTATGGCATGAAGGGTGACGTGAAGGATGTCAATGAGGCCAGACATGTAAAACTGTGTCAGATGACTGGGAAAATGGATAAGGTACTACTATACCTATGCTATTTCTATTGTTTAAGTAGTCTTTCACCAAGAAATAATTTCATTGAGGGAAGGGGAATGAATCGACATAACTTCAGAAAACTAAACTAGTATATTATTTCATCACTAATTTGTTCTGGGGCTATATTTTAGCATTATGGTGAAATCTTCTTTCTATGCACCCGACAGCAGATATGCCCACAAAGGGAGCTTTTTGAAGAGAGTAAATTTTCAGAAAATAGCAAAGTGTTATCCAAGTGGTGACTTGAGGAAACACTGACTTTGAAAAATGAAAGGGCATCTTGAAAACAAATAGTTCAGCATGAATTGAAATAGATTGTGGATAACTAAATTTGAATCCATACATACAATGGGTCATTGTACATAGTCTGCTTTTCTGGTGGTCGTGGCGGCTTTTTGGCCGTTGGGTCTGCCCTCTGCTCGGTCCCGGCTCTGCTCCTGTCTTCGCCTGCCCGGCTCTTCCACCGTTTTGTCAGGCCCGCTCCCGTTGTTTGTGGCCGTTGTTTGCGGCTGTGGCTGTTTGCCGCTGCTGTCTTGGTTTGCTTGATTAGCGGCTGCGGTCGTTTGCCGCTGCTGTCTTGGTTTGCTTGATTAGCGGCTGCGGTCGTTTGCCGCTGCGGTCTTGGTTTGCTTGATTAGCGGCTGCGGTCGTTTGCCGCTGCGGCAAGGCCTACTCACTCGTCCGCCTCAACCTTGACCTCTTACTCGTCCCTTCGCTCCTGCCTGGCATGGCTCGAAGGTACTCCGCCGCAAGGCTTCTTCTGCTCAATACTCACTCCACCCCATCATGTATCTCGGGCAATCAAATCCCATGGACTCCTGCGACAACCCAGATACATTCATAGAGGCTCCGGTTGTAAGTTTGTTTATTTTCAAACAGGTCATTTCATTCCCGTACTCTGGTCGGCTCAGCGCACTCGCACTCATCGACCCAGCGCACCTGGTCACAGCAACGCACACGATCGCATCTCCTGTCTGCAAACCCTGGCTAAATCACCTGAGTTCATCCCCACTGTACAAAGCAACATCAAGCTCAACCTGTTCAATACCCGGTACCTCAACAACAAAAGCCTCATCCTGAACAACTACATTCTGGATAATAAACTGGACTTTCTCTGTCTCACTGAAACCTGGCAACAACCACTGGACTACTTCTCACTCAACCTCACTACACCCAATGGATATTCTTACATCAATAAACCACGCTCGGAGGGCTGAGGTGGTGGAATTGCCGTAATTCACCGACAAGACATCAAGACCAACCTCATCTCCATCTCATCTGCTCCATCATTTGAACACCTGGCTTTTAAACTCTCTGGTCACACACAGTCATGGCTGTCGTCTACCACCCTCCCAAACCACACCCATCATTTCTGTCTGACTTCTCCTACTTTCTGACCCAGCTCTGTTACCTCTCCCCCTCAATCCTCCTCCTCGGTGATTTCAATATCCACATGGATTCCACTGACTCCACAATAACCACTGACTTCACCGATTTACTCACCTGCTTTAACCTCACTCAACATGTGAACTTTCCTACCCATAACCGTGGGCACATTCCGGACCTTGTCTGCTCTACTGGATTAATTTTGCACCATCTCTCTGGCTCCGACCTCCCTCTCTGACCACTTAGCCATCACTATGACCATCAACATCCCCACCCCAGCACCAAGGCATTATCGCACTATCAACTTCCGTAAGCTAAACGCTCTTTCACCTACCTCATTCTCATCCACCCTCTCTGAAAAAATGTCCACTTCTCCCTTCGTTGACCTCCACACCCCTTCTGACCTCACTGACTACGACAACCACACTCTCTCTCCTCCTGCCTTGACCAGCTTGCGCCTATAAAAACCAAAACAGTTTCTTTCACCCATTCTGCTCCCTGGTTTACCCCTGAACTCCACCTGATGAAAACTCGTGCTCGCCAACTTGAAAGACCACAATAAAACAGGTCTCACAATTCACTCCCAAGCCTACAAGGACAACCAACAACACTAAAAAGACGCCCTCTCCCGCACCCGCTCCGCCGACTACTCTCAAATTATCCACTCTGGCTCTGGAAACCCAAAAGCACTTTTCTCTACAATAAACAAACTCCTCAGCCCCCTGGACACCACCACCCAGTCATTCACAGTAGACAACTGCATCTCCTTCCTTTCATTCTTCCAAAGCAAAATTGACATCTACAGCAGCTTAACCACCACCGCACCTGCTCCCCCTCAAACCACCTGCCCCCCCCCCCCTTATCCTGCCAACCCCTGTCTCAGTTCTCCCCAGTCTCCCCTACTGACCTCTCTGAACTCCTCATAGGAATGAAAACTGCCACCTGCACTCTTGACCCCATCCCCTCCAGCTTTGTCAAGGCCTCCCTTCCTGCTCTCTCCACTTATTACTGCAACAATAAACTCCTCCCTGTCTACAGGCATCGTCCCACCATACCTCAAAATTGCTGCTGTTACCCCCATTCTGAAAAAACCTGGACTCAACCCTGACACCCTAAACAACTTCAGACCCATCTCCAACCTACCCTTTCTGTCAAAAGTTTTGGAACGCGCTGTAGCCACTCAACTTAAACATCACCTCTCTGCCAATAACCTCTATGAAACATTCCAATCCAGATTCCGCTCCAACCACAGTACTGAAACTGCTCTCCTCAAAATCACCAACGACCTTCTCCTCTCCTCTGACGCTGGCAACCTCAACATTCTCATCCTCCTCAATCTCAGAGCCATCTTTGACACCATCAATCACACCATCCTTCTCACCCGACTTGAAACCACCTTTAACATTACCGGCACTGCCCTCTCTTGGATCAAATCATCTCTCCGACAGACGCCAGTTCATCTCCATCAATAACTGCAAATCCCCCACTGCTCCCCTCCCCCAAGGTGTCCCCAAAGGTTCAGTTCTTGGCCCCCTCCTCTTCATCCTGTACCTATCCCCCCCTTGGTCACTTAATCCGCCGTCATGGTCTCCAATTCCACTGCTTCGCCGATGACATCCAGCTTTTCATCTCCACCAAGTCCATCTCCACCGCCACCCACTCTATCCTGACAAACTGCATCACTGAAATAAAATCCTGGCTTCAAATCGACTTCCTCAAACTTAACTATGATAAATCTGAAATAATCATCATTGGCCCAAAAACGCTCACCAAATCCAACCATAACTTTGCCCTCAACATCGACGGTTTCCCAGTATCCACCTCCACTCACATCTGGAATCTTGGCATCATCTTTGACCAAACCCTCTCCTTCGACAAATACACCAAACAGATCACAAAGACAGCCTTCTTTCACCTGAAAAACATCGCCCATCTTCGTCCATCCCTCTCCTCCACGGCTGCAGAAACCCTCATCCACGCCTTCATCACCTCCCGTCTGGACTACTGCAACAGCCTCCTCTTTGGTTAAATAATAAAAAATAACCACCTTTGGAGGCCATTTTTCCCCGCAAGTGGGGGTTGGCCTTTTTCGGGAACCGTGGTTGTTGTTGTTTTTTGGTCCCCTTTTTGAAGCAATGTTTTACGGCCGGATGCCCTTCCTGACACCAACCCTTTTTGCCGCCTTTAACGACAAACAGGGAATTACCAGTGAACTGGTACTCAATTTGCCGACCTCGGAAGGATGACAGGCTGAGTCAACCCCCCTGGCGTTAATTCAGCAATCGACCGGGATTCAAACTCAGGATCCTTGGATCCTAAGCCGGCACCCTAGCCGCTAGCCCAACACCAGGCACCCAACACCAAGCCCAACATAACATGGTTCACCCTCAATAATCATCAATAAACTCCAATACATTCAGAACTCCGCTGCCCGTCTACTCACCCATTCCCGGACCTGTGACTACATCACCCCCGTCCTTTACAAGCTTCACTGGCTCCCCATCCCCCAGAGAATCCAGTACAAAATCCTCCTCTTGACCTACAAAGCCCTCCATAACCTGGCCCCATCCTACCTGACTGACCTCCTCTCCAGACACACTCCCACCCGCAACCTCCGCTCTGCTGGTACCAACCTCCTGACCCCCCACCCCCCCCCCCCCCCATGCGGACCAAATTCAGATCCTGGGGGGACAGGGCCTTCTCCATCGCTGCTCCCACCCTCTGGAACTCACTACCTCACACCATCAGAGACTCCTCCTCACTCACCACATTCAAAACATCACTCAAGACCCACCTGTTCAACACTGCATTCAACATTTAACCCCTGACTATCTCTTCTCCTTCTCCTTCCTTTTGCTTTGATTATTTACCTGTTGATTTTGGTCTTTTGCACTTGTTTTTTTTGTACTCTGTCAAAGCGTCTTTGGGCTTCTTGAAAAGCGCTATATAAAATAAATGTGTTATTATTATTATAATTATCATATCTTGTTTCAGGAAAACCCGATGTCAAATGTGAAGAAGGTTGACTGCGCACTTCTTCCACCTTGTGCAAAGACTGTACACAACAAATTGCAACGGGCACACTTCATTAGCATCCTTTGGGGAAATGCTGACTCGGCACATCCAGGACATGGTTTGGATCCTGTGAACTACGGATGGAAGGAAAAGAACGGGTGCTATACCCCAGACTGGTTCTTGGGACCTGCCCTGCCAGATTATCTTTTCCAGGAAGGGGAACAAGAGGAGGACAGTATAGAGGATCTCGAGAGTGACCAACAAGATATTGCTAATGTGTCTGACGATCATTCAAATTCCGAAAATGCTTGGAGTGATGACTCGGAAAGTGAAACAGAGATCTAACCCTCTCAAGAATCATAAGGATTTTCTGATAGTGACCTACTCATTGGATGCATTAAGCATATATATTGTAAATTCTGTTGGACGTCATGTAAAATAGATTTCACGTGGTATGTTTAATCGAGCCCAAATTTTGGCACCCTTTTGGGGGGGGGGGGGATCCGGCGGGCCTTATGTGGCAGACAATCGATAGATATATTGTACTTAATAGTAGATTGTAATTGATCAGTTTAACTTGGTTGTATATTGTGTGGTCGCTCCAATGTTTAATCCATCCCAAATTTGTGGACCTTTTAGGGGGTCTCTTGCAGTGGTCATTCTGTGCTCTGTGAGATGTACCTGTTGATTTCCATTTGGTTTCATGTGGTACTTTTAATATATGTTCTAGGCCAACTCCACCAAAGTGTCCATGGGGTCAACTTTTTGGAGGTGTCTGGCAGGCCTTATGCAGACTCAGATTGTTTGGTACTCTATGCAGAGGAAAATTTGTCTGGTAGTGGTCATTCTGTACTCTGAGATGTACCTGTTTATTTAAACTTACTTGCAATTCTACCATACCATAGGGTCCACGGGATCAACTTTTGGGGGTCTGGCGGGCCTTATGCAGCAGACAATCTGTCTGGCGATGGGTTTTTTTATACTTAGTAGAGTGTAATTGTTCATTTTAACTTTGTTTCATGTGGTATCTCCCATGTTTAATCCAGCCCAAATTTCGGGACCCTTTGAGGGGGGTCTGGGGGGGCCTATGCAGAGACAAATTTGTCTGGCGGTGGTCACTCTGTGCCCTGTACCTGTTGATTTCCACTTGGTTTCCACTTGGTTTCATGTGGTACCCCCAATGTTTGATCCAGCCCATTATTTGGCCCCCCTCTATGGGCCCCAGGGGGGTCATTCCATGTCAAATCATCAAAGAATCTGCCATAATCTCTCAGATTTTTGTAAAACTTTGGGAACCAATTGGGACCCATGAAAAACGGCAAGAACTCAAATATTTTTGCTAACAGCCTCTTAATTAGTGAGATACAGACTAACGAACTTTAGACTAATTAGCACGACGTCGCGAATTCAAATGGCCATATCTCTAAAAGTATAACACCTAGAGAGCTGGTTTTGGTGTCATTTTAAAGGTATTTTCATGCCCTATGAATTTGTCTGGGCAACATTTTCCTACCTCCAACCACAAAAAAGTTATCACAAAATATAAACTTCAATTGTGAATCCCCAAAAAATGTATCCTTCAAATTTCCTCAAATTCATCCCAGTGGTACCTTATGATGTCAAGAAGCTTCCACATACATTTTGTGATGGGCACTCCAATAGTTTCTGAGATATGAGCAATAATGTACATGTACGTATGGCATACAGGTTCGAAAATCAGCATTTGTAATGTATTATACAATCAATAAGTGAGTTCAAGTACACAGTGTTCACTAACCTGACTTAGGCTTTCAATTTCCTCTTCAATGCAGCAACAGCAGCACTTGTTTCTTTCTTGGAAATACAATATGTCCTTCCAGTTGCAGTGGTTGGTTCAACAGTAGTAAGCACTTCCTGGTAGTCAATAGTGAGAGGGTCTGATGGTTCCGGAAATGTATATGATGGGGATGGTCCATGTGGATGGAGGAACTTAACATCCACCTCATGCCTCTCTGGGGTATGTTCCATGACACATGCAACCCACCAGTGACCATCATAATCCACTGTAACATAACCAGTTATGGCTGAGACATTGTGATCGATCATCCCAGGTGTAAGTTTCACATGTTCCTTTCGTTCTTCGGCTGAGAACGAAAAGGCTCGAACTGTGACTTTTTCCTTAGACACAGGAACAAAGCAATGTAGCTTTAGTGTACCTGGGATTGTGCGGGTCTCTTCGAATCTTGCTTTGAGTAGTTTTGATTCTTGTTCATACTGTTCTGCTGTTGCAAACTGGCAGTTGACATTTGCAATCTCTGAATCAGCAAATTCAAAAAGTTGGCGAGGAGTGATGATCTGTTGATCATATGGTCGTTGGAGACTGGCTTTAGCTGCTAACCGCTTAATTGTCCCGCCAACTCCATCAGATGGTCCCTTCCCATGCGACGTAGCAAAAAAGTGCCATTCAGCTGGGACACCGAAATCCTCTTCATGGAGGCATAAATTGCTGAAGTTCTTCCGATTCTTGTACTGGGCTGCACATCCGTCAGAGAAGTAGCAAACCTTTTTAGGGCGCTGTCCAAATTTGGTGGTTAGGAATTGAAGGAACAGTTTTTGGAACAGATGAACTGCCACGGTATCATGAATGTTACATTCTGATATGATGGCAAAATTTATGTGTTCAGGAGTTTTATCTTGCATGCTTTGCCGATAGTAGCACACAAACGGGTGGATTGTGGCCTGCAGGTTGTTCCAATGGAATGACTGAGATGCATCCTGAACTACAAAACTATAGTTCTCCGCAAAGTCTGCAATGACCAGGAACACACCAGGCTCAAGTGTATTCTTCAGATTCTGTAGGTAACGCGACTGCTGTTTGGCAATGAAACTGTGTGGTAACAGTTTCTGAAGGCTGCTTTGGAAAGAATCCAGAAAGTCAGCAACTGTCTGAACTTTCGTCTCAAGGTTCGACCGATCAGTTGATGTCCACTGTTTATACTGCACCTGGTCGATCATGTTGTCTTGCATATATGTTTCAAGCTTATCTCAAAGACCCGCCATTCCGGGACACTCTGAACACTTGCCAAAAAAACACTCAATGCGAGGTGGGTTGCACTGAATAGCTGCAAGACAGTGACTGTAGTCTTTAAACTCACCACCAGTCACAGAATCCAGTTTTGCTCCAGTGAACATGAGCTTTACATTTTGATGTGTTGTGCAAACACAGACTGAGTGTGTTCCACTTGATCCTGCTAGAACACACTGCCTTGGACGGAGTTCAGCAAATTTTGAAAATCCAATCTTTACATTCGGATGGGCCTCCTTGAAAAGCTCATATGCTTCCTTCAGATTACATAGCACTAAATGTTTTTGCATATGTTGCTTTTTCCCAATGACTAGAACAGAAACAAAGTCTTTCATGCCAGGCATTTGTCTGCTTATGGTCTCTGACAAGTAGAATTCCCTGACCTTTTCCTCAATTTCCTTTGAAATCGCTTTTCCCGTCTTTGGGTTAGGCATGGTGAGAATTCCTTGTTCTCTGACCAATGCCTTTGCTTTCCTAGCCATGTAGCTTGACACATCAAACTCCTCTGTGATCTCAGCAATTGTCCAGCTTTTTGGCAGAACAGTCAGCACCTGCACTTGTTCACTTTTCTTGGTCGTTGATTCAAACTTGTGCTTGAGTTGTTCTATCATCTCCTGTCCTGCATCCTGGAGTTTGTTAGATGGCAATCCTGTCACGATTTCCAATTTTTTCTTCACAGTGTCACCGATTTTCTTGGTTTTGGATTTCACATATTTATCTGCAGCAAGTCTCTTTTTTGGAATAGGTGATTCTCCAATCAATCCCAAAGACTCATTCAGTGTATTCAGTTCCATTTCAGGAGAATGAAATTCAAACTCCCCTGAACTGCCTGGTATTGGTGATTCACCTCCACCATCATTGTCCTCACTACTGCTAATAGCGCTGCTGGTCACTGGTAATGGTATTTCACTCTGAGTCTCTACCACACCTGGTTGTCTTTTTGCCAGTTTCTTACGACACTGGGTACAGATTTTCTGTGCACTTTGAGGCTTGGATGAGCGGCTATGGCTTTTTGGCTAACAGCTCTCAAGCCAGACGACTTTGGTTTTTCATGAGCTCCAAAGGGATTGCAGCAGGATTTCTGCTTCAAGATGAACTTTTCCTTGGCAGTCGTCATTTTTCTGCAGCTCCTTCAGAAGTGAACTGCCAATTTCTGTTGGTGGCAGGCCTAAGCATTACACTAAGCCAACTTGGACTTTCCCTGGGGATCTTAGACTGTGAAAGTTGCATCACCTCGAATTACCCACATGGGAAATCCCAGTTGGAATTCCCCAGATGAGAATTCCCCTCAGGCCCAGTTGAAAATGAAAGTATATGATACTTCAAAGCAATTGATGGTTGTTCCCTGTGTTCCCTGTCATGGCTAGATTAGAATGATTGTATAATACATTACAAATGCTGATTTTCGAACCTATATGCCATACGTACATGTACATTATTGCTCATATCTCAGAAACTATTGGAGTGCCCATCACAAAACTTATGTGGAAGCTTCTTGACATCATAAGGTACATCTGGGATGAATTTGAGGAAATTTGAAGGATACATTTATTTTGGATTCACGATTGAAGTTTATATTTTGTGATAACTTTTTTGTTATTGGAGGTAGGAAAATGTTGCCCAGCCAAATTTATAGGGCATGAAAATACCTTTAAAATGACACCAAAACCAGCTCTCTAGGTGTTATACTTTTAGAGATATGGCCATTTGAATTCGCGACATCGCGCTGATTAGTCCAAAGTTCGTTAACCTGTATCTCACTAATTAAGAGGCTGTTAGCAAAAATATTTGCGTTCTAGCTGTTTTTCATGGGTCCCAATTGGTTCCCAAAGTTTTACAAAAATCTGAGAGATGACGGCAGATTCTTTGATGATTTGACATGGAATGACCCAGGGGCCCCATGCAGCAGGGGGTCCCCGGCAGACATCCATATCTGAATATGTAAGGTTACACAATAAATGTTTCTGTACTCGGATATTGGTACCTTGTTCGTTTGACCAAAATGCTCTGGGCTGCCGGCCTATTACGTTTCATTTTGACTGCCAAATATTTGAGTTTTCACAAATATATTTAATAAACCAATCGACTTCATATTCATTGTTGAGTGAAGAGGGTTTGTTTTTCGGTTAACAAAGAAAACTTCTGTATTTTATAGCATATTTTATATCATGAATCAAAATGTATTTTATTCATTCAGAGTGAAGTCTTGGTTATTGCATCAGAGATCGATTGTTTGGAAGATGCTTATGCTTATTATGTAAATGCGAGTACAGTATTTGAGTGCGATGATGCTTTTGGATTCTGTCACGAATACATTTGTTTTGCTACTTCACAGAGAGATTTCAGCAATAACTTGGTGTTCAAGCCGCCACTACGTGCAGACAAACTATTGACTTCCCTTCTGACCAGGATGCTTCATGAGAATCCAAAAGAAAGATTCACGATGAAGGTGAGGGTTTGATACCGTTTTCGACGATTTAATTTGCATGAACAAGTATGTTCACACATGCTGGGGTTGCTGACCTCCTGTTGCTGTGGAGCACAATACTGTTGTTCACTTGTGAAGGTGTTTCCTGATCGTGTTTATATTTGATTCCAACACATTGTTTTGCAGAAGATTTCAAAGCACGCTTGGTTCAAACAAAAAATCCCTCTTTACAAACTTGTAAGGTAAGCAGCTGCCCTTTTGCACTCTTTCAATATCTTCTGTTCGTATTGTTTCTCCACAAGATGGAAGAGCAAATGAAGTATAATGGAAGAGCATGTAAGAGCAAATGATAGAGAGCATGAACTGACAATAGGGCAGCAGGGAAAGTAATGGACAAAATAAACAAACTTCCAGTTCTGGGTCTAAGTGCGCTAGACTTTGATCCTCTTTCCAGTTTATCAAAGCTAAGTTTTCAAACCAGATCTGTTGTGCCCTCAACAGTGCCTTCAGAAAGTATTCACACCCCTTGACTTTTTTCACATTTCGTTGCATTACAGCCTGAAGTTGAGATTTTTTTTCTCATTGATCTGCACATAATACCCCATGATGTCAAAGTGGAATTTTTTTCGAAAATTTTACATATTAATTAAAAATGAAAAGCTGAAATGCCTTGAGTAAAGAAGTATTCAACCCCTTTGCTATGATGCTCCAAATTGAGCTCATGTGCATCCAAATTGCCGTTGATCTTCCTTGAGATGTATCTGTAACTTGATTGGAGTCCAGCTGTGGCCAATTTAATTGATTAGACATGATTTAGAAAGAAACACCTTCGAGACAAGGTCCCAGAGTTGGCAGTGCATGTCAGAGCAGGAAATCCACCATGAAGTTCGAGGAACTGTCCGTCGAACTCTGAGATAGAATTGTGAGGAGGCATAGAACAAGAACATGAAAGTCCTTGAGTGGCCCAGCCAAAGCCTAGACTTAAATCCCATTGAGAATCTGTGGAAAGACCTGCAGATTGCTGTTCACCGAAGCTCTCATCCAACTTGAAAGACCTTGAGCAAATCTGCAAGGAAGAATGGGAGCAAGTCCTCAAATCCAGATGTGAAAAGCTGTCAGACATACCCAAGAAGACTCAAAGCTGTAATCGCTGCCAAAAGTGCTTAGACGAGGGTATTAACTCAGGATACTCAATATGAATGTAAATTACATACCGTTGGACCCCGACATTCGCGGTTGATAAAATGCAACCTGCTTCTACATTTGCGGCCCTGTGTCCCGCATATTCGCGGTTTTTGGCAGATGCAGAAATTTTTTCCCGCCCACCCACGGACTGACTTCGTGCTAAGTTGATTATCCCTTTTCACCTATGGGTTAGGGATCCCAAGTTAATATTATTAGTATTTTCTGTTTCAGGAAAAGCCTGGTTCACAGAGATGATTGCAAATTCTCTGCATGGGGAGGAGTGGGAGGGGGAAAGAAGCTTATCGATGCGATATGATGTGGGGAGTAGGGTTGCTTGGTTTGTTACATAATTATTTTGTTATTTATTTTTGATCGGGAACAGTGAGTGATTATTTAATTACCCATCTATTGTTTAGTTTGAAGTCTCATTATTCCTTTAGTCCGCACAACATTAATGTGTTATATATGGGGTGAATGTCTTGCGCTGGCTGATCAGCGAGACTGGTTCATAAAACGTAAGTGGAAATGAACTTTTATTTTGAATCGAAAATAAAATGAAATTCTAACACAAGGCTGTGACACCAGTACATTTGAAATGATGCAATTTAAACTCAACATTTATCTTCGTAAGATAATACAGAACACCGTATCATCCTTCAAGCTTCCACAGTTAAAAAGTTCAACTATTGCCGGGGTCATGACGGGCTTTGGGAATCAAGCAAGATGGAAGCACAAACTGTTCGTTTTCGATAAAGTAACATGACACTCGCAGCAAAAGAGTAAGCTAAACTTTTGGAATTTTATTTGTAATAATTTAATGAAAACTACAATTATGTGCATTAGTGTTTGTAAAAACGTTGCTTCCCTGATAAAAAAACATTTTCCCACCAGCTGCGTGCACATCACTTCTGAAAGCAACTTCCACATGCCACGCGTAAAACCATGTCCATCCACTCTTAAACCATTTCCCACCAGCTGTGCATGTCGAGGCTCTACCCTTTTGCCCCATTTCCCCCCGGGTCGGAATGAGCCCCTTCTTGAGTCGGACCAAGATATACAAGACATTTATTCAGATACAAGACTATATACATGGCACCATGGTTCGCATTGGTTTCAGCTCCATACAGCCGAACACCAATGACGACCCTGAATTTTAATTTACATTCACTTTTATACATTTTCAGAGAACAGTGAGACCTTTATAATATTCATGGAATCAAAAACATATGCTTTCTTTACTGCTTTGTAGGCAGAGAGACTGCGCAAGGTCGAATAAGCTTTGTCAACAATCTCGCAAATTCCGACATTTAGACGCGAGTTAAATGGGACACAGTTGTCTTGAGATTCCGGTGAACTCTTCCACATGCACATAACGGTTCTCAAAGCATCTTCCACTTGTCACGCATAAAACAGTTGTATGTGCGCATAAACCACCCCCCACGATGCCAATCGACATTTGCGTTTTTTCACGAAACAAGTTTTCAATTCCATTCGCGGTTTGCTTCGACATTCCCGGCTTTTGTGGGCATATTCGAGATTTTTGATTTCCCCCTATGAATCACGAACAGTCAGGAGCCTATCCCCCTTTTCCATCCATTTTAAATTCAGGCTGTAATGCAACAAAAAGTGAAAAAGTCAAGGGGTGAATACTTTCTAAAGGCACTGCATCTTTTCATCTTGGTTGTGTTTTTACATAATTTTTACTGTTTTTAACCTTAACTTATTGTGGTGTTTTTCCCCTGGTGTTTGTCTAGGTAACTCACCAAGGAAAATATCGTTGTTTTTGATGGGTGACGACCTGAGATGATGGTGAGCAGCCACCCTCCAGAGGTGCGAAAAGAGCAGGAAGACCTATAAAACACCCAAGGACACAGAAGACCCCAAGGACCCAGAAGACTGCAAAGACTCGATAGACCCCAAGGACCCAAAAGGCCAAAAAGATCCGGAGATTTTAGCTCTTTCAAGGGCCTCGATTTTGAATACAAAAATATATATATTCAAAAATAATTAAAACCAGAACTGCCACTTTACAACTGCTGGCAGTGATGACCGATTTACTCTGCCTTCCCGCTTTCATACCACCCCACTTTTTATACCCCACTTTCATTGGACATGCTTGTCCAACACATTGGCTACAGGCATGATTACACACGATCTTGTGCGTTTCCCGCGCGATGGTTTGAGACGGCCAGCAAGCCTTACCAGCCATTTGGGGACGCAAAGCTAAGTGCCGGCATTATACAAAAGGCCATTATTTATTTTATTTTACTTTTGTTTCCCGTTGTTTGTACATGAGTCTGAGTGGAGACGTCTCCATTTAGGAGATCGTTTTTTACCTCAGCATTTTTATTGCCTTTGCATTTATTTTCATTAAATTATTGGTCGAATTTTACTTTACTTGTCGTGTTTCGTTTCTGTGTTTGTGGGTCGAGTCATTAAACCCTTTTTGGCCGTCCGATCAGGTAAGACTTCGAACCTTCCCGCACGTGCCAGAAATAATCCCGCCAGGTTTGAAATTTGCCTTGGAGTTAGAGCTCGCTTTGGTTATTCGTCTGAGGCCGGTATGGAATTATAAAAGGATATATATGTGTGTGTGGAAGGCAGGTGAGTCATTACCGGCATCCCATCTGTATTGCAACAGTTAAAATTACAAGATTAAATGGGTTCTCAAAACGTGCAGTCTGAGCAAGAAGATTGAGCAACCACTGGACATCTGAGAGTTTGATCTTTATCACCCTGGCACAGAGGCAGAATGTAGACACACCCTGGGTTGGTATGCATTAGTCCCCTTTTGCTCTCGTTGCAATCTCGAGTACAATGGAAAGCAGATCCTCATGGCGCCAAGAAGACTACCTATCAGTGACCCCGAATCTCAAGCAAACAAGATCAAAGGGAATTGCGCCTCTTTAACAGGAACACTGAGGCATGGCTCAGAGAACTCCTTTGAATGGACGATGCGTCGGTTGTGTGTTTTGTGCGTATATTTCATGTGTTGTGTGTAGTGTTGGTTTTCTCTCCGCAATAATTTAATAAATCTCGGTTTGAACTCGGTGAGGTTTTATTAATTCTCAATTGAGAACTCTCGCTGGAAAGAAGTCGAAAAGTCAGCTTCAACAATTCCTGGATATCCCGGGCTTGCAACGCTGGAAAAGATTGGCGTATAGCTCAAAACGCGTCCAGGCGACCTATCAAGGTATGAAGGGTATGCGTGTGAATTATGATGTTTTGCTATATTCTGCCAACCTCGAAAAGGGTATGCAATTTGAACCTGAACCTGGATGCAAGTAGAATCGAGATTCGTTCAGTTATTGTTTTCACGACAGTGAAACGTGTGTGTTTTCACGTGTGTTTCACGAGTTTTCATGACAAAATGAGAGGCAAAGTGGCGGTAGACGGGGATGAGACGGACGTATTCAGCATTACGACGGGAGTAAAACAAGGCTGTGTGCTTGCGCCAACCATGTTTGGGGTCTATCTAGCGGCAGCTATCGAGCGTGCCTCAAACGATCTGGAGCCTGGCGTACACGTCCGTTCTCGTGCTGACGGAAACCTCTACAACCTCAGACGTCTAAAAGCCTACACAAAGACCAAGACCATGGTAATACGTGACCTGCTGTTTGCCGATGATACAGCCTTGATTGCCCACACACGAGGAAATGCAGCGTATCGTTGCCCGTTTTGCTGAGGCCATGGAGGTGTTTGGTCTGGTTATCAGTTTGCAAAAGACCGTGGTTTTGTATCAACCAGCGCCGGTAAGCCCATACGTTGAACCAGCAATTACGATCGGGGGTCACGTATTGTCAGTCACAAAATAATTCACGTACCTGGGCACGTGCTTATCGAATACCGCAACCATGGACAAGGAAATCGACCAAAGAATCCGCAAAGCGAGTGTTTCGTTTGCCCGACTCCACAGCAGAGTCTGGAAAGAACGTGGGCTCAAAGTGAACACAAAATCGGCCGTGTACAAAGCAGTTGTCATCCCCTCTCCTGTACGGAGCCGAATCTTGGAATTGCTATGCACGCCACCTTCGCAGACTGAATGGCTTTCACTCCCGATGCCTACGACAAATTATAGGCACCCATTGGTCCGACCTCGTGCTGGTACAGAATGCAATCAATCACATGCACCCAGCAAAAGGCCCAGCTCCGTTGGGTCGGCCATGTGTTGAGGATGGACGCAGACAGGATCCCACGTTTTATTTTTATGGGAGAACTGCACGAAGGAGAGAGATCAGTGGGCCGGCCCAAACTGCGTTTCAAGGATACACTGCGTGCACATTTGAAAGAATGTGACATCCCGCTCGACAATTTACAAGCTCTGTCCAGTGATCGACCAAAATGGCATAACTTGATCCATACACAATGCGACTCCGCAGAAAAGGGTCGTATAGATGCCGCCAAAGAAGCCCGCAGAAAGCGTAAGGAAAGCGAGCGGCAACCGGTGCCTGCTGACTCTAAATGGATTTGTACAACTTGTGGACGCCGATGCAAATCGGCACTCGGACTGTATAGCCACAAGCGGGTTCACAAGATTTGAACACCAACGCCGTAACGGTGGGGCGACATGATGATGATTATAAGTAATTAGACATGGGGTCGGTGAGCCATTCCCCAAGGCACTTATGCAGAAAGCCTCGGAGTTAGATATATGGAATATATGAATATATATGAATATATGAATATATATATGAATAGATATATATAAATGTTTTTTGTTTTTTTGTATACATAATCGAGGCTTGTGAAGAGCCTTGAATTCCAGGTTAGGTGACGTAAAAAACACGGAGATCCGCTGGAAATTGTGTGGGGCAGCCGCCCGACGTTATGTTGAATTATAAGGTTGGATAAGGTGTATATCAAGATGGGATGAGGTAAAGTTTTGTAGTTCAGGTGACACAAAAAAAACACGGAGATCCGCTGGAAACTAATGTGCAATAGGTTGGCCAACCTAAAGTTGTGTTGTATTTTGGATAAGGTATACGTTTTTCGAGGTGACGTTCTGATATTCTGACACCATCTTGATTCTGGCATTTGTGGTTGAGTCAATATCCCAATCAATGCATATTCTGCATAATTGGTGAGGTCCTTTATCCCGAATCAGTTGAAGCGAAGGAGGAATGAGCAGAACAAGGAATGGAATACCTATTAGGAATTGGAGATTGTTATTATTGGCGAGTATGCGATTACTTTTATGAATGCGAAACACGCAATTTAATCGATTGTAGAGTGTAACAAAAAACCTTTCACAAAATGTCATATAGCAGACTTGTGTGTGCACCACAAGCATGCTTATGCCATTTTGGTGGATTAACATCGATGTAAGGAAGATTTGGATGTGTCTAGTTTAATGGAATGGTTGCGAAGCGCAACGTCCATTGTAAAACGTCTACATAACGTTATGTTTGTTGCGAAGCGCAACGTCCATTGTGAACGTCTGCATAATGTTATTTGTTGGTCTATTGTCCAAATTTGGCACGTTGTAAAAAATTTCGAATATAAATCGACCTATTTTGTGTTAATTTAAGGGCTGTTATGATTGATCATGTCATTGAATGCTATGAAAATTAAATCGATTTATTTTTGTTGAGTACCAAATCTGTCTTCTAAATTTTGTTCATCGATACATTTTTGAGAAATGCTGAATATGTAAACAAAGACGATTGTTTGTCTCGAGTTTGAACACGTGCTGCCTGGCACGGCTGTAAAAAATTAAAACTATATGAATTAGGTCGCGACGTACAAACCTTTTTGGGCCCCACACAGAGCGACAAAATAAAATCTATCATTGTAGTCTGATATTTTGACGAAGAAATTACTTAATTCAGCTATTGAAGTGCAAAATCGTAAAAAAAATACCCGGGAGCTGCAGTGTACACAGCCGACATGAGCCATGGAAGAAGTAAAAATGGCCGATTAGCCGAGAGACCATGTGACATCAGGTCCAGCTGTGGTTCCCGCTTCAAATGTAATTTTTGGGAAAAAAAAAAACGATTTATTTGAAAAAGAAAAAGAAAAGGATTTTATATACTAGCTCAACATTATGAGTGCGTTATGTGCAGAAATAATTTTGGCTGGTTGAAATTTTATCATTTACGACGAGATGAATAAAATTGGCGGCAACATCTAAAGTGGTGTCGCAGATGGTGTATTGACGGCTGCAATGGATTCATTGTGGGTGTACTCCTAACCGAAAAATTATTCTAGATTTTTGAAATGACGTTCAAACTAATTTTTTTTCACATCATTCCTGGAACAAATGGAAACAATTGCATGAAAAGCGAGTTGTTAAATTGAAAATAAGCTTTGCACCAAATAATCTTTTGACCAATCAAAGACCATGATCTTTGCACATGCAAGTTAGGATTGTGTGAAATTTTCAGCTCCATGCAGGATCCTTACCATTCTACGGAAGCCCAGAGATGCTATAGAGTTGCATGGCACAACTACCTTCTGCGCTGAACGACAGTCTTTTATAGGAGCTGCGTAAGAGTCGCGTAGTGGCAATGCATAGAATAACACAAGGGTCGTAACTTAGATGACAATTTCCCCACATTTAAAACTTTACTAGCAGGCCATGAACAGTAGGCACATATTGATAAACAGCAGATGGATATATAGAAATGCGAAGAATCGAAATACATCTGAGAGGATGTTACTGCCAGTCGAAATGCCCGGGGCGTCATCAATCCCAATTACGGGGTTACTGCAATTCAACCGCGCACTCAGTCTGGTTAGCAATCAGTTTCTAGATAGATATAGAGAGAAAGGAAATCCCAAAGAAGAAGATATCGAACAAAGCAAGCAGTGCACACCCCTTGCGTCCCGGAAGAAGACGGAGAGCCAGTTGGGGAAAACTTCGGACTGGACCCATCGAATTCCCCACTAGACTTGAGATGAAACATCGCAGTAGTCTTACAGTGGGGCAGCCGAGCACAGTGGCTACGTCGGATAATTTGTATCTTGGCGAAGAACGAATGGTCATTGGACGCACGGCTCATTTACAGGAAACAGATCCACCTCCACGTCGGCCTTTACCTGTACTAAGCCTACAGCGGTTCATTCGTGATAACCAATCACTGGCAGCGATGCACAATCGCAACCGAACAAGCAGGAGCCTCATGCAGTGAAGAACCGTCCAAACAATAGCAAGAACATGGGTACACATCGAGGGAGAGAGCCATTCGATATGAGCCCCCCCACACCAAAATGATATGAGCCATTCGGAGCCAATAGCTATTTCCTCCCACGGCCGTCTAACGCGAACCAAAGGCAGAGTATTTGAATTAGTAGACACGAGGCCGCATCCCCTCGTGACCACACCGGCCGATAAGTGAAGGCCCCACGAGGCCTCCATTCGTCTCGAACACTCAGACGGGCATGACGCGTTCCGCCCAGCAGCACAGCTCTCTGTGGGTCGGCAATTACCTCGGACGGAACACGCACGGCATGCAATGTCACGTGTAACCTAACCTAAATTGTCCTCCGGAACCTAAATTAGAGTTAAGGTTACCACCGGAATGGAGGACGAACAGAGGCCACCCAGCTATACCGATCAGATCGGCTATACTGGATCGGCCCAGCTATACCGATCGAATGGGCTCAGACCTAGCTGGATTGCTCCACGCACTGACGTCAAAGTGATGCACAGACACCGTGGAGTTTCGCATGACGCACGACGCGAAGTGACTCGTGGACTCGGACGTGCTGTCCCGGATGCCTTGGATGGATTCACCTGATCGAAAAAACCGAGAGGATGTTCTCATCCACCCCCTCATCCACCCCCCCCCCCCCCCCCTCCGAGATTGCAGCTGCGCACTGTGTACCGAAGGAGAGCGACCTTCGCTGTCTCCGTCAGAGGGAAAGTTATGCAGGCAACAACCGGACGAGGCATCACGCAGTCTCGATCCCAGCGCGAATGACTTGTAAACAAGCCAAGAGCTCTGTTCAAAGGCGAACAGTCGGGCGGCGCCACCGTGTCTAGCACGGGAGACAAGGGAGTCGGGCGTTCCGCGCTCTGTTATCATCTCCTGGGTCAACGTGTACCCCGAATGCACTATGGTCCTCTAGCTGAGTACGGCATGTGGCCTCGTAGATAGCTGGTCTGTACCCCGAATACACTATGGTCCTATGGTCCTCGCGGATAACGGTACGAGTCCTCGTTGATGGCTAGACGGCTCTTGCACGCGGCCTCCAGGAAGCACCGCAAGTAACATTATGACACTCACGTATTGAGCTGGAGCGGTCAGTTTGAGTATGTCCGCAACGGTGGAGTTACCAAAGTAAATGGAAACTCGGATAAACGAAACTCCGATGACGGTGATGTCATCGATCGCACTCGAGAAGCATGCAATTACGTTAATGATGCCAAACGCGTGATTTGAGAGGGCCATCGCCCTGGGCCGCAAGACCCGTGGACTAGGACTGGACCGATGGTGCCGGGAACTGCGTATTTGGTCCTCAATGTCGATTGGAGCGGGTGCGTGCGGGCAGGGTTGACGGCGATTTCCCCATCGGATTCCCCGAGCTGAGCTCCAGCCGAGCGGTATCCCCACGGAGCTGTGTGTAAACGGGCCCATTTGTCTTGGGATAATTATAAGACTGTTTAAGGCTGCACTGTGTTTTCTTCTTATTATTGCACAAAGTGTAAATAAATCGTGCTATTCCTTTCTTCCAAATTCGACCGTTTCCGTGATTTCCTCCATTGGGTAAGCGTGGCACGATTACGAACCGCTTGGATCGGGTTTTAGTCATCGATAACGGCTCAGGTCACGGGTTCGCTACCGCTCGGCATTTCCACCAACACCCGTGATTCGGGCGGGGCTTATTTCCTTGTTTCCGGTCAGCGTGAGTAATTAGGTAATAGTGATTAGTCCTACGACCCTACTTCGCGCTGTCCGGGAAGGACGTCATCGGTCCCGGGTCCCGTCGGCTAGTCAAAGACAAGGGGCCTAATCCCCCCTTGGTAAGGGGAAAAGGCTGGCGCTGAGATCCGCAACAATACAAAGCAAAATAATAATGTTAATAATAAGCGTAATTACACAGATTCAAAATCGATACAAAACTATAAATAAATAAAAACATAAAAAAATTGCAATGCGTTTCGGAGGACCTCTGCCGAACCCCTGAGACTGGCTCACTGAACCCCGGGGTTCAGTCGAACCCAGGTTAAGAACCACGGCCTTAGACAATGGGCAAAGGTCTACCTTTACCTGGACAAAGAAATAACTATCTTGGGATTCCTATAGTGCACATGGATGTGTTGCACTATAACAGTATTCTGGTGTGATGGTGCAGGGTGATAAGGGAGATGTATCAGTGCAGAGTCGCCATTCCAATTCCAAATTATTTTACTGGAATAATAATCAAAGATACACAACATGAGATGCCACCCTGGCGCATTCAAACAACATGAGATGCCGCCCTGGCGCATTTAAACACAACATGAGATGCCACCCTGGCGCATTCAAACACAACATGAGATGCCGCCCTGGCGCATTCAAACACAACATGAGATGCCGGCGTGGCGCATTCAAACAACATGAGGTGCCGGCCTGGCGCATTCAAACAACATGAGATGCCGCCCTGGCGCATTCAAACACGAGATGCTGCCCTGGCGCATTCAAACACCATATTCGCGGTAACCGGATGTGCTGTAAGAGCAGTGGTGTTGTTCACAGCAGATGGTCCGAGGCTGCATCTCCACTCATTATTGTTATTCGGACTGGTTTCTGAGTTTCAATATTAATCTCTTCATTATTCTGAATTGTATAATAATCGCAGATATAAAATAGGAGATGCAGGCTTGGTGCCTTCCGATACGCCGTTCGCGGCAACCTGAGGTGATGTAAGAGCGACTGTTAACATCCGGTGGTCTGCGGTTGCATCTTCACTATTATTCAGGCTCCGTTCTGCGTTTTAATATTAGTCTCGTCATTATTTTGAGTTTTTTTTATGGGGTGGTAGTAATTTTAATGGGGGTAGTAGTTTTCTCCGAACAAATGCGCTCCCTCAGATACATTTTCGAAATCCACAGCAATACCCACCATCCGGTACATAGTTTTTGGCCCTATCAATGATGAAGGATCGCTTTAGAAATTAAGGTAATGTCGGAGTTTACGGGCGTAAACTCAAAAATTTCTAAAAAGTAATTTTATTTGTTTTACTTGATTAAAAACGATTAATTTTTTTTAAAATATTGATCCGTTCAGTTTGAGCACTCAGTTATGGCAGGCGGTCGTCCCCCAGCTCCTCGTTTTATTGTGCCACAAGATGAAATTTTAGATGACAATGCTATGGTCACGGAGGATCATAATATCACTTCTTTGGCTCTAATACCTGACATTATTAAGTGATGTGCACGTCGCAGACTCATCAAGAATTATTGTATTCGCCCTCGATGTAATGTCCATTGTGGTTTTATTACTCGTGGTGATGTATCAGACGGGAAGACATGGTACTGCTCTACCTGTAAGACTCGACAAAGCATTCGTCAAGGCAGTTGGTTTGAAGGCAGCCACCTATCCCTCCACAATCTTCTTATCATCAGTTACTGTTGGGCCTATGACTATCCAGAAAGCTATAGTCAGAGAGGCGTCATGTGATAAAACTAAGACTGTCGTTGACTGGGCAAACTTCCACCGTGAGGTGTGTGAACAATTTCTTGACAAACCCATCAGAAATTGGTGGTATTGATGAAAGAACTGGTGAGCCTATCGTTGTTGAGGTGGATGAAAGTAAGTTTTTCCACCGAAAATACCACCGAGGCCTTTGGCGAGAGGGTCATTGGGTGTTCGGTGGTATCGAACGCGGCTCTCACAAATGCTTTCTTGCGATTGTTCCTGACCGCACCGAGCAGACTCTGCGCGACCTCACCCTCCAATGGATCCTTCCAGGTTCTCACATTATCACTGATGGCTGGCGCGCCTACAACAATGTTGATGACTGGGCACATGGTATCTACACGCACAGCACAATCATACACCAGGAGAACTTCGTCAACCCGCTGGATCAAGACGTCCACACACAATGTGGAAAACATGTGGATGAGGGCCAAGCACAAGATTCGCCATCAGTTTGGTACCTCGGATGCACTATTCACCTCATACCTGCATTAATTTATTTGGAGGCAGACTGTTCCTGAGGCTAAATCCTTCCAACATTTAATAACCCTTATTGCTAGTATCATGTGTAATTATTGTTTTTAACTGAATAAAATAACTTTTTAGAAATTTTTGAGTTTACGCCCGTCAACTCCGACATTACCGAAATTAAAATTTCTCGTATCTGAATCCGGATCTTCACTAAAAAGAATTTTAAAAAGACCTTAGGATCCCAAGGCCGCCGCCCTAACCATTAGGCCAACACCAGTACCAGTGATAACTCGCCTCCTCTTCAGGAAGGACACCATGGGATCCTTAACGCACATGGACTCATGTCAGCAGATGGGATGCCGGTTTAACGTCCATCCGAGGGACGGCACACAGAATCACCTGTGAAACACGAACTTGTCACACTTGATCAGTTGTCATCAGAAGGGTCACACTAAATTCATGTGTTCATCATGAATGTTTAAAGGTGTTTAACTTTGGATGAGTTTCTTTATGCCATCTTAACTTGTGCTCCACTATGTTGTTTCCTGACAGTGAAGCTGATTGGCGTACATAAAGATCAGATCTCAAAGGAAGTGGTCATCGCTATGGAATATGTAGCTGCAGGTGAGGTTTCTGAAGTCGTTTTGCTGAAAATCCACTGTTTGTGTCCATCACTTTTACTTGAGCAAGCAAATAACTTGGTAATTGGCAAACTTGAATTATAATGTCTTGATTGTTGGGACTTTCTAGGTTCATGCTCGACCATGAATATTTGTTATGGGAACAAAAAGAGAGGAAAAGATCATGTGAACATGTTTTGCTTCATCTTCTCGTGTTCTCAATCTGATGTCCCGATAACCAGGTGTTGAGCTCAACCATGAGTGTTGATCAAAGGAGAAAAGTAAATAAATTGCATTTGAAGTTGAGACCTGTTACTCTGATATCGCACATCTTTCAGTTCTTACAAATCCCAAGAGAATATCCATGGCGTTTGTGCAGAAAAATAGAGAGAAGTCGCATGAACATTGAGCAGAGAACAAACACCAAAGTGCACATGCAGACCAAGCAGCGGGCGGAGGGGCACAGGAAGGTGCGCGGTGTTGGGCCCGACAGCGAGCAGATCAAGTCATGAGCAGAGAGAGGGCAGCCGTGGCAGGAAGGGGATGGTTTGGGAAGTGGTTTGGACAAGTTTGGTTTGGGAAACCACATGAGAAGTGGTTTGGTCTCTTGACTTTATAGGCCTCACCATCAGCCATGGCAGTACAGTTGTTACCCAGCCAAATTCACCTTAATTGGTAAAATCGTGATAGAAACATGAAATTTGGTGGAAATGTTCTTTATTATATGTAGAACTACAAATGACTGGTACCCAGGAGAGCAACCAATGAGAACCGCATCAAATTGGCCACCATTTCCAAGATGGCCACCAAATGTGTAAGTAGCTATTTTACAATCTTTATGGAGTTATGTTTCTAGAAAACGATTCAAACACATTCTCCCCTCCAACACCTCAAGCAGGGATGCACCTCCATCTCGAGTTATCCTCCACCTTTCCTTTTCCTATCTCCATGAACCCTCTTTTCACTCGACTCACTTCCAGTTCCTCCCCTTTCTCTTCCTCTCGTTCTCCCTCACTCCTCTTCCTCTTCATTCACTCCTTATGTCCAACTGTGACCGTCTGTCAGTTTTCTTTTCCATGACCTTCGGTTTTGCAAGCAAAATTTATCTTTATTGTTTTGTTTATCATTCCTCCCCTTGTTCCTCTTCTCGTATTTTGTTAAAAATCAATGATCTCATTGCCCTTGTATGTTTGAGTTCGATGCGTGCAGGTTCGCTCTCTCGCCAACTTCAGTTACAGAAGACATTCTCTTTGCCGAAAGCGTGGTGGGTCATGAAGCAGGTGAGCTGACAATGACATCTTTCAGCCTCAGTGTGATGATGTGTTTTGAAATGACAAAGCATTGAACTCGAAATTGTAAAATCTGTCTCAATGTTTTAATATTCTACATCCACCTTCCAGATGGCTTCTGCTTTTACATACATGCACAAGAAGAACATTGTGCACAGGGATATAAAGGTAACCAACGGCACCACCATCGACAGTGATATGTTTGTAACACTGCGATGATATATATATTTGTTTTGGGCAGCGCAGCAAGGAAGGAATGGAGTGGGAAGTGAAGGGAGGAAATAACAAATTGTATATCTTTGTATAATTACCAACAAGGGGGGGGGGAGGGCGGTCACATGTCCACTCATTTGTGCGCCACACTGAACCACCCACTGTCGGAGTGTGTATTTCATCTTTACATCTCGATTCATGGCGACATTGTGAAGATGTTATTGCACATTTTCTCCATGAAGATTGCCCATTTCTCTGATTAATGATTGCCCTCCTGTTCATCCATTGCACCTCTCTCCCTGCACTCTCAAAATTGGCCTTCCTGACATCTACTATCCTCATTCTGCAATCTCAAACCGAATTCCCTTGCACATGCTATATTATGGTCACCTGTCCATTAATGCTGTTCTACATCAACCTTCTCCACCACACTCATGAGAGGTCTAACACTCCACTCCTCATGGGATTATCTACATACTGAAGGAAAAAGCAATCCTGGACTAGATCGACAAATTGCTCATCTGCCCTTTCCCTGTTCCTGAACCCAATTTATTTCTGGCAAATTAAAATCATCCCCAATCAATCCCCTTCCCTCAACACATTCCTTTCGGAACTCTAAATTAATCTTTCTTCCGACACACCAGGAGCCTGATATGTATGTACCTAAGTATTCTTCCATCCCCAATATCTAGCCACACAGAACCCTCGCCATTAATTCCCTCCTTCAAATCGCCACTTTCTCTTCATATGATATTAGTCCGTGGGCTGAGTAGGGTTTACATGCACCCCCCCCCCCCCCACAACTTAACTTCCCGGGTATGTCCATGTACCCCCCACCCTAGGGGTTAGGAAAAACCATGTTAACAGAAAAAAAAACTCATTCCCTCATAGTTTGACCTCTGGTGACCTCATTAGTGACATCATTTGCATATAACACACATCATTGTAAAGTGTCCCAGGACAAACATTTTGAGGGGTCATATGCAACCATATGATGACTAGGTAAAAAGTTATGGCCCTTTGAATTTCGCCTACCCCTAATTTTCAGAAATCACTGACAGGGGGGGTAACATCAAAATATGCGTGGGAGGTACCTTGGGAATGAGTTTTTTTTCTGTTAACATGGTTTTTCCTAACCCCTAGGGTTGGGGGTACATGGACATACCCGGGAAGTTAAGTTGTGGGGGGGGGGTGCATGGAAACCCTACTCAGCCCACAGACTATATGGTATTGTTCTTCACCTGCATTGCCACACCTCCTGCTATTTTCTCTTTCCTATCACACCTCCACATCTGTGGCCTTCTTGTCCTTTTCGAGCTAAACCAAGTCTCACTGACCGACTTTCGTTTGTTCTCTTTGCACATACTCTCGCTTCAAGCTCCTCCATATTATTGTACTAACAAAGGTACCTGTCTTAGCTGGGCAAGGAAAGGGAAGGGTGGGGGGTGGGGAGAGGGAGAGGGAAGGGAGGGGGAAGACAGGCAGGGGGGGGGGGGAGAGTGGGGGAAGTGGAGAGCAGAACGACGGGAAATGGGGAGCAGAAAGACTGAGGCAGGATCAAGAGGGAGCAGGTGGACAGGGGAGAGCAGGGGGACAGGGAGGAGAGAGCAGGAGGATGGTGAGAGGGGAGAACAAGAGGGAGGAGTGGTGGGGAGCGAGAGGGTGAGGATGAGGATGGGGGGGGGGCGGAGGTAGAGCGAGAAGGGTAGAGCACAACCAGCACTCTTCCTAGAGCTGGCCGCACAGCCAAACTAAGCAATCGGGGGAGAAGGGCCTTGGTAAGAGACGTGACCAAGAACCCGATGGTCACTGGCTGAGCTCCAGAGATCCTGTGTGGAGATCGGAGAAACTTCCAGAAGGACAACCATCACTGCAACACCACCGATCTGAGCTTTATGGCAGAGTGGCCAGATGGAAGCCTCTCCTCAGTGAAACTCACATGAAAGCCCGCTTGGAGTTTGCAAAAAAGCACCTAAAGGAAACAAGATTCTGTGGTCTGATGAAACCAAAATCGAACTGTTTGGCCTCAATTCTAAGCGTCAAGGCTGGAGGAAACCAGGCACCACTCATCACCTGCCCAATACCATCCCAACGACGAAGCATGGTGGTGGCAGCATCATGTTGTGGGGGTGTTTTTCAGCAGCAGGGACTGGGGGACTGGTCAGGGTCGAGGGAACGATGAACGGAGCAAGGTACAGAGATATCCTCAATGAAAACCTGAAACAGAGTGCTCAGGACCTCAAACAGGGTCGAAGGTTCACCTTCCAACAGCACAATGACCCTAAGCACACAGCCAAGACAATGCAGGAGTGGCTTAGGGACAACTCTGTGAAGGTCCTTGAGTGGCCCAGCCAGCACCCTGACTTGAACCCAATCGAACATCTCTGGAGAGACCTGAAAATGGCTGTCCACTGACAGTCCCCATCCAACCTGATGGAGCTTGAGAGGATCTGCAGAGAAGAATCGCAGAAAATCCCCAAATCCAGGTGTGCAAAGCTTGTCGCGTCATACCCAAGAAGACTCGAGGCTGTAATCGCTGCCAAAGGTGCTTCAACTAAGTACTGAGTTAAGGGTCTGAATACTTATGTCAATGTGATATTTCAGTTTTTTTTTTAAAATAAATTTGCAAAACTTTCTAAAATCCTGTTTTCTCTTCGTCATTATGTTATGGGGTATCGAGTGCAGATTGATGAGGGAAAAAATGAATTTAAACGATTTCAGCAAGAGCCTGCAACATAACAAAATGCGAACAAAGTGAAGGGGTCTGAATACTTTCTGAATGCACTGCACATGTGAAATAGTACACAGAGTTAGAGTACAGCCTCAGTTATGTGCAGTTTTTAAGCCTCCCCTTAGACAACCAGGGAAAGCTGGGAATCAGCTGCCTAATTTTATCTTTGTCTCATGGTAGTGGAGCAGCTTAACTTAGATATTTATAAGGATTGTGCATTTTGTGATAAAAGCAACACACTTGCCACACATAAAGACACTTATAATATGAACAGATTTGGATATTGGGCCACCTCACATTTTGCCCATGGGGGCTATAGCAGCCATTTTCCAAAATGGCCACCAGCGGTCACTTTTATTTTCTATATATGATGTACTGGGGAAGACAGTGGGTCGACCGTGGATGCTGATGTGCTTTTAAAAGTCCAAGACTGTTTCGGGAGTGCCTATTATTTCATTTGGTACCACAATAGTTAACTATAATTGAATTAGTTAGTATAAATAGGTTTGCGACACAGCATCTGGTGAGATTCCAAATGGATATTAATTGTGAAAATCATGCACATTGATGAAAAAAAGGGGATTTTCATTTTCTTGGTCCACTTTTCCTGAAAAGCAAGTACCAATGCAATAATAACATAAATGAACAAAGAAATAAATCCATGCGGTTCCCATTATATTAAAAGTCATTCTTTCCCGATTGCACTTTTGGTGTCTCGCCATTTCGTTACGTTGTTATTTTTTGCGCACTATCCGCTAAACATCGGTTTCGTATTTGCGAATGAAAGTCACCGTAACCAAGAGCCCCTGATGAGGCCTTTGCCTGTCAATAACAAAAATTACCACAGGGCGCGCCATTTTTTCCAACGAGGTCTGAAACAATTTCGTGTCTTTTTGTTACGCTGTTAAATTTGTTACCGAGTGATCACTCCTTTCACGTATTATCGGAGTTAAGATTAGAGAAAACCAAAAAAAAAAAGAAAAGCATGAGTTCGGAAAATGGCGAATTTCTGGGTATGTAAAACTATGTACTGTGCATTTTTATATTTTTTTTACGAATGATCGGCAACTTTTATATCCTGGTGTAGTGGAAGCATGCACTGTGCCTATTTATTTCAGAATAGCAAATCAAAATTATCCACTGTTCACTACAATAAAGGAGAAGTTATAAGTATCAGTATGGTGTTTGTGTTAGTACTGTTACATGTGAAACATAGCCAGCCAAAGCAAAACAAATGGCACCGAGACATTAATATCGGAAAAGGTTTACTCCCACGAGTTCTAGTATTGGACACTGTACATATTGTAGTATATAAAAATGGTTGTTGAATCATCATTAAGCAGTTTTGAAATTTTGACCCTCATGTCACACTTTGAGCCCCAACTTCATGGACTGACCCATATACAATGTCAAAATTCCATTTGTTGCTTTTGTTGCTTGCAGGGTCATCGTTGGAATTTATTGATGGTGGTGGTTGCTGAAGAAAAAAAGACCCTTGTAGAGGAAATTTAGTAGTGTCCAGTAAAAGTCATGTCGAAGAGCTTCAAATTAGTTGACCTTGAGCGTCCGTCAACACCATCCCCACATCCGCCTCAGACTAACTGGAAGTTATGTATCATTTGCCAAGAGGAAAAGGGAGAAGCACTAACATGTCCTTCACAGTCCAAGCGACTGGACGTTGGGAGTGGATACAGATCACTAGCACAGAATTTGATGAAATTTCAGGAGCTTGAACTTTTAGGAACACAAGCTGGAAAGACTCGATGAAGGTCATGGCATTGAAGCAGCCATGGTTACAAATACTGCGCAGTACCACCAGACGTGCAGGCTCAAGTACAACAATACAAAATTGCAAAGAGCGGAAAAGAGAACACTCCAAACAGAAGGCAATAGCCACGACATACCAGCAATGTCCAAACGCACCAGATCACATTCACGATCGACAACAGAAAGTATGGCACAGGAATCGTGTTTCTTCTGTGGGCAACCTGCAGCAGCTGATGACCTTCATGAAGCTACTATGTTGCCAATGGACAGATGGGTGCGGACCTGCGCAACCTTTCTTGGACACAGAACTGCTGGCCCAACTTAGTGTTGGTGACATGGTAGCCTTGGAAGCTAAGTACCATACCAAGTGCTCAGTGGGGCTCTACAATCGTGTCAGGAAGGCCAAGTCAGAAGGACATGAAGACACTGACCATGAGCGAAGGGTATCAGCAATCGTATTCGCTGAACTGGTTCTCTACATTGAAGAGACCAGGTGTGATGAGGAGACAGCACCAGTGTTCAAATTGGCCAATCTCGCTCAGCTGTACCAGTGCAGAATGGAGCAGCTACAAGTAAAGGTCAACACAAAGGTGCACTCCACCCGACTTAAGCAGAGACTCCTAGCTCAGTTTCCCGACATGCGGACACACAACAAGGGAAGAGATATTCTCATGGTATTTGAAGATGTTGGTGCTGCCCTCATCAAAGCCTGTGAATTGGACAGTGACAATGATGCCGTCTATCTCGCTCGTGTTGCACAGATCGTACGGCGCCGTATGTTTGGAGAAGCCAAGCCCTTCAATAGATTCCCTAATGGACCTGAAGGTGTTCAGTAAGTCGGCTCCCAGAAGTGTCAGCAAGGGGAAACAGCAGGTAGTCTCACTCAAGAATGACTTACAACTTTTCTCTCGGCTGTACATAAGCTGTCAGACGAGAGACAGAAACCTTGATGAATTCTTTCGACATGAGAATCAGGCATGTCCTCCGTCACTCTCTGATGGAGGAAGTCTCCACCTTGGTATGAAAAGTGATCTACTCACATGCTTTGAAGCCATCTCTGATGTCCAGTCTGACCGTCCTGCTGCCACGAGCGTAGTTCTTGATGGAGCTGTCATCGTTCAGATGCTGAAGCCAGCTGCAGCCAAGAACTTCGATGAATATGCTCAACAGATATTCATTCCATATATGTCTACAAAGCTTCAAACTGCATCTCGCCTGGACTTGGTGTGGGACAGCTACCATGCAAATTCTCTGAAAGCAAGTGCAAGAGCAAAGCGTGGGACAGGAGTGTGAAGACGTGTGATGGCTGGAACAACCATACCGAGAAACTGGCAGAACTTTCTCAGAGTAGATAGCAACAAGGCAGATCTGTTCAATTTTCTCTCTGAAGTTCTGTATAAGTGGTTTGATAACGACAACAAACAACTGGTCATTACTAATGGGGAAGCCATTCTCAGCAAGCCAGTGCTATCAGATGTAGCATCACTCACCCCATGCGACCACGAAGAAGCAGATAGTCGCATGATGTTGCATGCAGCCCATGCTGTCAGGCACAGCCACCATAAAATAGTGATTCGGACAGTAGACACTGACGTTGTGGTGTTGGCCGTCTCAGTAGCCCAGGGGTTTGCATCAGAAGATGAACTGTGGTTAGCATTCGGAACTGCCAAGTCTTTTCGGTACCTGGCAGCCCACGAAATAGCAGCTGCACTAGGACCAGAGAAATCACAGGCATTGCCAATGTTCCATGCCCTGACTGGATGCGATACAGTGTCGAGTTTCGCAGGGCATGGTAAGAAAAGTGCCTGGGCAATCTGGAGCGTGTTACCAGAACTCACAGCTGCACTACTAAAGCTATCTTCTGCGCCAAGTGATATACCATAAGATGTCATGTGCACCATCGAAAGGTTTATTTTCCTGCTCTACGACAGAACCAGTACATGCATGGACATTGACAAGGCAAGAAAGAAACTCTTTGCAAAGAAGAACAAAGTTCATCTGATTCCACCAACCAAGGCAGCGCTGGAGGAGCATGCCAAGAGAGCTACCTACCAGGGAGGTCATGTATGGGGCCAGACACGGGTATCAGCACCAGACCTACCTCCACCGACCAGCTGGGGCTGGGTCAAGACTGAGGGTGGGATGTAAGAGCCATATTGGACAAAACTACCTGAGGCGGCCAACACCTGTTATGAGCTAATCTCATGCAAGTGCAAGAAAGGTTGTGTGAGCCGATGCAAATGCAAAAAGGCTGCACTTGAATGCACTGCTCTGTGTTTGTGTGAAGGGGAGTGCTCACAAAATTGAGTTCCTGGGAATTGCAACAGCAACTTTGGCGGTATATCTGTAGAAGAAACAGACTTTGACAGAAACGTTTCATCTGATAAATGTTACAAATATCCATCAGTTTGTTCCTCAACATGAAATTGCTTTAGTTTGTTATGTTTAGTATGTCATGGCTATGTTTATGTTTATGTATGATCCTTTCAATTTTAACAATTTTGAATAAATTGTAATTCTAATGACTGATATTTCATTTATAACAACTAGGGCATGCCCGTACTATATATATATCTAAAATTATATCCCCCCCCCTCTATTTACATGAAATGGTTTGGTCCATTCGCAAAGCCAAAGCGAACGGCTTGCGAGTACGGTGACAATCCCCCCCCTCTATGTACATGAAATGGTTTGGTCCATTCGCAAAGGCAAAGCGAACGGCTTGCGAGTACGGTGACAATCCCCCCCCTCTATTTACATGAAATGGTTTGGTCCAAAGCGAACGGCTTGCGAGTACGGTGACAATCCCCCCCCTCTATTTACATGAAATGGTTTGGTCCAAAGCGAACGGCTTGCGGAGTTTGGTAAAGAAATCGCCATAGCTCGGTAAGTACTTGTCCGATTAATTTCAAACCTTGAAAAGGCACATCCTCGGGTCCCCAGCAATATACCTGGCAAGTTTAAAGTATATCGGACCCGTGGTTGTCGAGAAACAGCGGTCACAGACAAACACACAGACACACACAGACACACACACAGAGATTACTGGAATTATAGATAGATGACAATGTTGAACTATACAACAATATTGCTTGTAACCTCAGAAATCATAAAATATATGCATAATAATGAGACATCTTCTACAGATCGTTTGTTATTTTATCCAATAACTATTATAACAATCATGTAAGTGCCCCTAATTACTTGACAATCACTTTGCACAATAATGCAAAAGCTTAGAATGCCAAATATACTCAATTGTTGTCAGCTAGTTCCTCTGATATTGGCAGGTCTGCACACACAGAATTTCCGAATTTAGTTCCGATTAATTAGCATAAGCGCCATTTTGGAAATTGGCAACCATTGGTGCCCAGGCCCAAATTTGAGATGGCCCAATATCTATATCTGTTTGTAATATGTCAGTCTACATGTGTACCAATTTTGGTGCTTTTATCACAATTTGCACAATGGTTTTGCAAAGCTGCCCCACTATAGTACCTATCTTAGAACACAATTATTTCTGAGCATGTTATTTAAAGAGAAAAAGACGAACTCACTTGTTGTACTGTTGAGAGGTTTGTACAAATGTGCAAAAAATGGATTTTTCTTGGTGGCGCTGCAAGAAGCAAAACTGTTCCACTAGAGGAAATGATGAAAATCGGGGCGTGTCGAGAAAAGTGTCATAGTGTCATAAAAGTGAAATATCGTATTGGAACCTCAAAATCATCTATCTATAATTCCAGTAATCTCTGTCTGTACGTTTGTACGTTTGTACGTCTGTTTGTCTGTGACCGCTGTTTCTCGACAACCACGGGTCCGATATACTTTTAACTTGCCAGGTATATTGCTGGGGACCCGAGGATGTGCCTTTTCAAGGTTTCATATTAATCGGACAATTACTTACCGAGCTATGTCCAAAAAACGATTCAACCAATCAGAGAGCAGCGAACGATCGCGTGTGCCGAACGTGGCGGACACACTCTGCCTCGGATGGCACATTTGAGAGCGTATTCATTTATTTCATTTCACGTTTGCAAACTATGTTGGCGCTATGTTGGCGTTAAACGATGTTTTAAAACTAATAAAACCGAATTTGCGATTCATTCGCTTTCCTGCGCGTTTGTGCACGCGATGGCGATTTCTTTACCAAACTCCGGAAGCCGTTCGCTTTGGACCAAACCATTGCATGTAAATAGAGGGGGGGGATTGTCACCGTACTCGCAAGCCGTTCGCTTTGGACCAAACCATTTCATGTAAATAGAGGGGGGGGATATAATTTTAGATATAGATATAGTACGGGCAATGCCCTAGTATTTTCAAATACATCAATTATACCTAATTTATCATAACACATCGCTTCAAGTTTTATGCAAAACAACGATAGAGTGCCAGATAATGAATGACCATGACATAATGTCCCTCAGGAAGCTCCTCCAGGTGTATTGTGAACGAGCAAGCACATGTGAAGGAATAGATGCTTCCAGTTACACGTGAGAACATTCATACCTTGTCTGTGTTGTACAGTCGGACCCCAATATTCACGGGTCCCACGAATTCGCGCATCCCACATATTCGCGGTTGATAAAATGCAACCTGTTAATCAAATGCAATCTCCATTCACGGCCGTGTCGGTGAATTAGTTGTCTTTTGGGAGCGCAAAATGTTTTTTTTGTTTGTTTTTTGTTTTCCCCCCACAAGCCACTAAGTTTGACACATTTATAAAAACCATCTTTTACCAGCCAAGCACAAAGCAGCTGTACATGCGTGAAAAAACTATAAGCCTGCCAGCATGACCTGCTTCTGCATTCGCTGCCGTATGCTTCGCATTTTCATGGCTTTCGCGGCCGCAAATTTTAGCCACATTATAATTGAGAGCTTCATGGGATGTCCCACCAGCTGTGTAAACAAGTGAATCCCACGAATTATAGAATGAAAATGCTTCATTAAATCTATTACAGTTTGCAATTTAAGGTAAAGCATGATCAGAGATGATACACAATGAAAACACTTCGGGGGTGTTCCACGAGCTGTGTAAACAAGTCAACCCCATGAGTTGATAGAATGAAAATGCATCATTAAATATATTATTGAAATTAGCAGATAGGCTCAATACGGCATCATCCGATAACACCCCCAACAAACAATGGGCACTGGGCAGAGTGTCTCCGATAACGGCACTGAAACAATGGGCATCCGATAACACCCCCAACAAACACCGGTCACCTGTCGCATGTCCGGGATGTCCACATAGAAAGGATGGAGAAGGCTCTCACAGCATGTGGATCAAGGATAACACGCAGAAGAATATGCTTTCGAGTGGACCTCTCATTCACGAAAAGGTCAAACCGATTTACGATAATCTTTTGGCACGGGTGGTGCCAGTAAGAGTAATGTGCCGAGCGTTGATGGTACAAGCAGCGCGAGTTCATTCACAGGAAGAAGGGGATGGTTCCATAGTTTCAAGAGGTGGTACCGTCTGAAAAATGTGAAGCTCACAGGGGAGCGTGCCGACACGGAACACGCGGCAGAAAAAGAAAAAAAATTACCCGCTCAACTCGCGAGGCCGATTGATGTGAATGCAGGGAATTTCACTTACCTGGCCGATGTATTGTTTGTGGTGAAAAAAAAAAGAAAAAAAAGAAAAGAAAAAGGTTGACGCAATTGTTTGCGTTTTGTGGCCATTATGTCTTGGTGCAAGTGTAGTTGAACGTGCAAGTGTGCATGTACGTATGTCGGCATTGGCGGTTATCGTTGGTTTTTATTTAATTGCTATGTGCACCTGTCATATGAATCGGAGGCGTAATGCTTATTGTTGAAACTTGTGTGTTGGGGTTAGGGGAACTACTAAGTGTTCCTACTAAGTGAACTACTAAGTGTCACTATCTCTCCTCACTCAAGAATGAACTCAAACCTGTCTCCTTCCTCCAAATCCTGGTGGCGTCTGGTCAAATCCGTTTCTGGTGTTTGTTCCCCCTCCATCCCCTCCCTTACCTCAAATGGCCACACAGTTGACATCGCACGTGACAACGCCGAATGCCTCAACTCTGTGTTTGCCTCAAAATCCTTAGTCCCAAACCCATCTCTCTCTGTTCCCACCTTTCCCAGTCGAACCAAACTGCTCCTGGACTCTGTGACCTTCTCTCCTGACAAGGTGGAGGAGTTTTTGTCAAACCTCGACTCTGATTCTGCAACTGGACCAGATGGCATCAGCCCACGGGTCCTAAAATCCTGCTCTGCCGCTCTATCTCACCCTCTCTCTGTTCTTTTCACCCTATCCTTTGCTCAAGGTCATCTGCCAGCATCCTGGAAATCAGCAAACATTACCGCTTTACACAAAAAAGGTGCAAAAACAGATCCTTGCAACTACAGACCAATCAGCCTGCTCCCAATTATCAGCAAAGTCATGGAATCCATCATTGCTTCGGATATGAAATCTTTCCTCTTCTCCAATGGCTTGATCTCTGATCAATTTGGTTTCAGACCAGGTCACTCTACTCTGGACATGCTGCTTCTGCTGTCTCAACAATGGATGGAGGTCCTCAATGCCAAACAGGAAATCAGAGCTGTCTCCCTTGACATATCACGTGCCTTCGATACGGTCTGGCACCCAGCTCTGCTCACCAAACTCTCCTCCGATGGTATCCATGGAAATCTCCATGCATGGCTTGTGGACTTCCTCTCTGGTCGTAGTCAACGTGTGGCCCTGAATGGATTTCTCTCATCTCCCCTTCCCGTTCAGGCTGGAGTTCCCCAAGGCAGTGTGCTGGGCCCTGTGCTTTTTCTGGTCTTTATCAATGATCTCTCAGACTCTCTGGAAAATCCTCTGTATCTCTTTGCTGATGACTCCACTCTCTGCCGCTCCATTCCTCTTCCCTCAGATCGGCAGTCTGCAGCCTCCTCACTCTCTGAAGACCTGGACAAAATCACAGACTGGTCAAACATGTGGAACATGTCTTTCAATCCTGACAAATCTCACACTCTTACTATGTCTCTCCGAAAAGATCGACTGGACAACCCTCCCATCTACTTTCTCAACAATCCTCTCCAAGAAGTTCTGTCGCTCAAGCTTTTGGGTCTCACCATCTGCCATGATCTTTCTTGGGAAAACCACATTTCCAAGCTGGCTCCAAAGCCAGTCGCCGACTGGGCATCCTCCGTCGTGCGAAGTCCTTCCTAGGCACACCTGAGCTCCTCACCACATACAAGGCTTTCATCCGCAGCTCAATGGAATACTGTTCTCCCCTATGGGCTGGTGCTCCTGCCTCACACCTGGCTCGGCTTCACGCTGTTGAATCCAAAGCTTTCAGAATCATTGGAATCTCCCGCGATGAAGCTATCTCTGAGGGCCTTTCACTCACTCACCGCAGGCAGGTAGGTGGTCTTTCTGTCTTCTACCGACTCCTCTCCAGCCTTGCTCCCCCAGCTCTCTCTGTGCTCTGTCCCCCAAATATTCCTACAGGTCGCACAAGATCTGCCAGCCACCCTCTGATGGTTAAACTGCCGAAATCTCGGCTCTCTGCTCACCTTCACTCTTTCATTCCTCTTTTCTCCCGCCTCTGGAACAAACTCCCACACTCACTTCAATCACACTCCTCCCTCCAGGTCTTCAAAACAGCTGTTCACCACCATCTCTTATCTTCCCCCATCCAAAACCTTGATCTTTTCTACCCCCACTAATTCACCCCAGATCCACCTTGTTTGAAATTCCAACTTCTTTCCTGGAAGTCTTGGCAGTGTCCATATGTTTTATACCTCTCCCACCCCCCCCCCCCCTTCCCATGCCTCCCCCCCAAAGCCCTCTCCCTCCCACAGTTCTCTCGATGTCTCCATGTCTCTCGGTCCCTGCTCTCAAATGTTGTGTTTGTGTCCTTCCCCCTCTCTCCCCATCTTGTCTACCGCTCCCGATGTTATTTGTTTTGTGTGTCTGTTTGTCTTTCTGTGTGATTAATGTTCGCTCTTTCACGAGCCTCGATCTTGTATACAAAAAAAAAAAAAAAAAAAAAAAAAATGCCCTGTGGCCGGGTATGCGAGCGCCAGACAGGGTGGACAAACATCTGAAAGCGCCGCATGCCCTCACAGCGAGTTGTTCTTGATGATTATGTACGTGCGTGTCAAATTGATGGCATGCATTCAGTGTATGCTTGCATGTACGGATGGACGGACGGACGAACAGGAAGGATCGATGGATGCATGCCTGGATGTTTGGAATAATTCGGTTGTATTCAATTGGATGTGTTCTCCATATTCATTGACGATTCCATTTGTTATTCGGTGAAGGACGAGCGGTACAATGTGCTTATGGCTTGGGTGAAGGGGTGCATGGCGGAAGCCGGGAAAAGTGCACGTTCACACTTTTCGCGGCGGGAGGCACGTGGCGTTGCTCGGCCGGCCAGGGCGAAAGGGAACACCAAGGCCATCGCTCGGGGTTCAAGTGCGCCTTCGCCAGGACGGAATTAATCAGAGGACAGTTCAGAAGTGGAGGCCATTTTGTCGTGCCGAAGCACGCGATGGCCGTATTTGCTTCGGGCAAGGAAAACGGCAATGACGGTGGCAAGGCGTTGTACTTTCATTGCCAAGAGGCTGAAAGTCGTGCATGGACGGGATGGTAAGTGATTGAAAGGATTAGTTTGGGTTTCCTGTTCTTGCATTGCAATGCACAGCGTGCATCCACATGTGTTTTTATGCTGAAGGCTCATCGATGCATCGTTGTTTTCCTCCTTGAAGGAGGTGAAACCGAACAAGTGCTTGGCACATCAAGGCAGGCGCCTCGTCATCGGCCACGAGACCGAGGCATCGACATCAGAGGAGGGGGAGAAGCAGTAGGATGACCTGCAGCCAGACGACCTGCGGGGCGACGACGACGACGACGACGACCAGCAGGGCGACAGACGACGATGACCAGCAGGGCAACGGCGACAACGACCAGCAGGGCGACCAGGATGATGAGTACAATCAGGGGAAGAACGAGAGCGACGCGGACACGGCCGACCAGGAGCAGGAGCAGGAGCACGGGCATGAGGAGGAGGGCATTGATGAGGACAAGGGGCACGACGATCAGCAGGAGGACGAGGACGAGGTCAGTGTTGCTGGTGCAGGGGCTTGTGCTGCCATTGGGAGCAGTCAACATCATAAGTGTCTCATGGAATAAATAAGTGCATTTGCTGAGCTTGGTGCTTGACGGTGGAGTTGTTTGCCAATGGGCATTACATGTTTTGTCGTATATGGCCGTTGTAGTTGTTTTGTTAGCGCTACGAGATGTCGTCGACATACAGGCATTGGGTGCGAGTGCTTTTATGTAAAGGAATGAGGTAGTTATTTCAGCACGATAAAGCGTGTAAGGCATCGAGTGCTTTGTAGGTGTGACCACTAATACACAGCACATCATGTGCTTGAGGAAGCGAGAGGATGCACTCTGTCATGTTTGCCATGACTTGGTTGCATGTCAATCATTTTTAAAGAGAAGTTCCTGCTTACACGTGCATGGAGGAGGAGGTGAAATAAAAGGACATGAACATGGACAGCAACGTGCCGTTGACTTGGGGAAAAGTTGTTTAGTTACGTGAAACGTTGAAAGGTCGTAATTGCAGCATACATGCGAGTTCATTTTCAGTTGATTTTTAGCGATGTCATTTTGAATGGAATGTTTTGTGTGCTTCTTTTTTTTGTGACCTTATAGCATATGCTTGAAGAAATGGGTGACGACATCACGATTGGTTGACATTCGAAGATGAATGAAGTTGACATTTGCCCTTGGGCAGACATTTATTTTCTTCAGAAAGAGCAGGAATTGTTTGACCGCCCAGACGAAGGAAACCTTTGCGGAGTGGGCAATTGTCGGCCGTGTATGGTTTTGTAAGCAAAAGAGTTTTCATCCATTTAAACATCATAGTTTACATTTCCAAGAAGTCTTTGTTCATCTCGGACATGGACATGGCGTTTTCTTAATGGTTGTTTGACTTCGCATTGGGACGCATTGTTAATGCTTTGTCCACCGCATGCTCATTCTAAGGTTCAACGAAGGAGAAAGTTGGATTACGCCAAGGAAATTGTGGACCATCTGGAACGCATGTTCGCCAATGAGATTGCGTCAAACCGGGTTACAAAAGCCAGGGTAAGCAGAGTCACCATGGACATAAGGCTGATTTGTCATTGCCATGGTGTAAGGTAATACTGGGATTTACTTCAATGTATGTTGTGTCCTTAGGTAGCCGAAGTATTACGTGCCGATGAGGGCTTGAGGGAGAAGTGCCGGTGTCGAGGGTTGACTGTGGACAACATTCGTTGTAAAGTTCATGCTTTGTCTCAAAGACGATGAAGCTTGGCCTTTGCTATTTTTGTTGTTTTGCATTGTTATTGTTCATTTCTTTGGGGGTTTTAGGGTTTTTTGTTTTTCACCTTTTAGTGTGGTTTTTTTTTTGTTTGTTTTTTTATTTTTCCTTTTTCCGTCCTCCAAAAATGGTGCGACTCCAAAGGTTGTTCCATAAAATGTTGCTTTGGGAAACAGAGGTTCCTTTGTCTACCAACATAGTTAGGGCTGTTTGGGTCATTGTCACCTTTGAAAAGGAACGAAAGGTACCGTTTTTGTTGTGTTTTTTTTCACCTCGGAAATATATGACTGTGTAAACGTTGAAGGGAACTAGATTTTGATGCAGGCCTTCACGCATTTTGCTGCACATGTATGTATTGGAGTAGGGGCAAGTTGACAGAGTTGTTCTAAACGGACGGAACAGAAGGCTTAGGCTTGGTGGACATTTCTTCATGCTCGGTCACGTGGAGTTGCTATTATATTGTGATAGTCGTTACGCCATCGGCGGCACAATTTCAAATTCCTTCCCGAAGTACTATTGGGAGAGGTATGGCAAATCGACCCCATGCTAACTGCTCCACTCCACTTTGAGAAAGAAAAAAAAATTGCGGTTTCAAATTTTACGTTTTCCTCTCCCTCGCAGATTCACACTGCATATTGCCCAGCTTCGCTTGAGCTTCATACCTCATTACGCAACACCATGTTCACAACTGCGATGAGCAGCAGTTGTCGGGGATGGTCGTCCCACAGCACGGCGGTAGCAAATGAAGAGGACATGGACGAAGGTTTGCCTGCGGTCCCTTCAGAAAGACGAAAGGTGTGCGTGAAGTCACACAAAAGGCAAAGCTTTAACAAGAACGGCTGCTGCAACCTGCGTTTCTCCAACCTGAGCGATCATCCACACCGTTACCTAGCAGACATCTTCACCACTTGTGTGGACAGTCAGCGATGGTTGATGCTCTTCTCTGTGCTTGCCTTTACACTCACCTGGTTAGTTTTTGTCGTTACCTTTTGGTTTCTGGCCTGGCTCAACGGGGCTTCTGTCAGCAGTATTGTTGGAAACCCTAATCCGATTGGCGAGCGCTCTGCAAGCAGCTTGGTATTGGAGCACCCCTGTTAAATGGGACAGCCCTGCTCCCTTTTCATCTATTTAATTATATGCTACCTTTAAAAAGTAGATACATTAACGAACAAAGGCAGCACCGCCCCTTCCTCCCCCCACTCTTGTGCCTCGTCTTTGTTGTGCTATTTCATTACCCCCACCACCAAAGATAGATGGAGGTCATCTTTTCACCCCTGTCGGTTTGTTTGCTCGTCTGTGAACAAGATATCTCAGAAGGTTGTGGATGGATTTTGACAAAATGTTGTGGAGGTTAGGTACGTGACAAGTACGAAATGATTAGATTTTGGTGAAGATCTGGATCCGGCTAGTAGGAATTTTTAAGTGATTCTTTGCCATTGGGAAATAGGACCAAAAACGATATATAGCACGATATCTCAAAGTTATGGACGGATTTGGACAAAGCTGGCAGCCAAACCTCCTTTCGAGACACGTGCGAGTCCTTTGGAGAGGGAGAATTCCCGAATCCGCCGGGCCATGCTGGCCAGAGAGAAAGACCTGGCGCAGGACGCGCCCCAGGGTGGAGCTTATTTTTGAACTTTTGAAATATGATCTTCTTATCCTCTCAATTTGTTCCTATATATGAAATAAAAATTCAGGCAAAATATGAGCACAATTGAACAATATTTAGGGGTAGCTCAATGATGGTAAAGTTTCTGATACCCCAAAGCTGCGGCCGCCCTTTTATTTCGCATACTACTGATTAGATTAATTCTGTTGATAAATTAAGAACCCAATTTTAACTACTAAGTAAATTGACACTCTCTCCTATCATCATACACACAACATGCATTCATTGTGGTAAAATTAATTACTGGGAACACAGATAAAACCTTTAAATTATAAAACTCTGTGCTCCATTAAATAAATAATTACAGTAGTAATATGTACATTGTACATACACAATATCTGTTATAAAAAAAGAGTAAAATGTTCGTTGAGCTAGAGTCTGCTAGACAATAAATGCTAAAATGAGATGTAGCGCTGACCTGGGAACGCTTATCACCATAGTATCTAAAAGTAAACACTGTACATAGGTGTATCACAGAACACTATTTGAAAATAAAAACGAAGTTATCACAGGCTTTGCAGAGAATCACAGACACAATGGGTGTATAAACATGGTATAATATTATCACAGATTATAGAAGCATAATCATTGTGGTTCAACTGGTTCATATCTATTATCCAACCAATCATCCGAATCCCATTGTTTTTCTGATAAATTGATAATGCAAATTTTTAATGAATTTATATTCCAGACATGTTCAGACTTGTTTACTGTTTGGACTCAATGGACTGACTATGCTGACTAAGCAACAGCTGCAACACTGTTGCAGCAGTATGTTTGTGTAATTGCTTGAGGCATTGTGCTCACTGCTCAGTTATTAATAGAACTGTTTGAATTTTCTTGATTCTTAATTTCTTAATGCTATGTTCTACTTCTTTCAGATTCATATCTGATTGAAAATGTCATCTGTGGAAAAAGCAACAAGATCTCAAACCAAGTTGTATCTCCTTGGCGACTCTGTGACTGAATTAAGTGGCAGCAAGTTGCCATCATTGCGTATGGCTCTTGGATTCTTCCTACATCACCATCTCGATCTGAAGGAGACCGTAAGACAATCGTCGGATGTTACCATCACGGAAATAGCTAACTTTTGGAAGAAAGCTAGAATCCCGATGAGAGCTCATCAAAACTGCCAAACCAAGCTTGAGCAGACATTTGAAGAATGGCGTCTTCTGAAAAAGAACAAAGCGCGAACGTCACCAACTCAACTCGCGAGAGAGTCGGCTTTTGTTTCCAGGCTTGAAGACCTTTTTGATGTCGCTCATGCTGATGCTCTGACCAATACGTCAGTATTACAAGAAGACAAGGATTTCTTGTTAGCCCAGCGAGAAAAGGGAAGAAGGGGGTCGCTGGCTGGAGTAGATGTAAAGCTTGCTGCGAAGGAGAAAACGGCGTCCAAAAGAGAGGAGGAAATGCTTGCCAGGCGACAGTGAATGGAGCAAATGAAACAGTTAGCAGCTTCTACAGCTGAACTGATTTCATCTGGTTCTGAATCTGAAAACAGCTCAGCAGAAGATAGTGAAAAGATGGAAACTGGGGACAATGCAAGTGAGGGAGCTGCTGGAGGCATCACATTTCAGACACAAAAAAGAACGGGTGTATAAAGAAAGGGTGTATATCTTTTCTACCCCCACTAATTCACCCCAGATCCACCTTGTTTGTAATTCCAACTTCTTTCCTGGTAGTCCTGGCAGTGTCCATATGTTTTATGCCTCTCCCACCCCCTTTCCCATGCCTCCCCCCCAAAGCCCTCTCCCTCCCACAGATCTCTGGATGTCTCCATGTCTCTCGGTTCCTGCTCTAAAATGTTGTGTTTGTGTCCTTCCCCCTCTCTCCCCATCTTGTCTACCGCTCCCGATGTTATTTGTTCTATGTGTCGGTTTGTCGGTTATGTGTCGGTTTGTCTTTTTGTGTGATAAATGTTCGCTCTTTCACGAGCCTCGATCTTGTATACAAAAAAAAAAAAAAAAAAAAAAAAAAAAAAAAAAAAGAGGGGGCGAAAAACTGTCGTTACTGAAGAACTCGCAGCCGCTCTAGATCACACAAAAGTGTCAGACCGCAAAGCCGTTTTTGTTATGGCAGAAACTGCCAAAAGCTTGGGACAGAACATTGATGAACATGCTCTAAACAGAGACTCAATTCGCCGACAAAGAGTACAACACCGAGTCCAGAGATCTGCAAATATAAAGGCGGAGTTTCAGGGTAACGTTCCCCTTGTTGTTCACTGGGACGGCAAACTGATCCTTGATCTAATTGGAAAAGAGAAGGTTGATCGCCTGCCAGTATTGGTTTCAGGGAAAGGAGTTTCTCAGCTACTCACAGTTGCCAAGCTTCCATCTGGAACAGGCGAGGCTCAGGCTGCTGCTGTCTTTGGAGCCATTGAAGACTGGGGCATAGCCGACAGCATCCGAGCTATGTGTTTTGACACGACCAGCTCAAACACTGGTCGGATCGCTGGTGCCTGTGTCCTCCTAGAGCAGAAGCTTGAGAAGGAGCTCTTGTCACTAGCTTGCAGGCATCACATTATGGAATTGATAATTGGTGCAGTGTTCCAAGTGTGTATGGGATTGGGAGCCAAATCTTCTCCCGAGGTTCCACTCTTCAAACGCTTCCAGGAATACTGGGGATTCATAGACACGGCCAAGTATGAACCAGGGATTGCAGCTGATGATGTGGCAAGTCTAGTGGAAGACATAAAGCAAGGCACTATCGATTATGCCAACAAGCATCTTGAACAGAGTCAGCCGAGAGATGATTATAAAGAATTATTGGAACTTGTGATTGTCTTTCTCGGTGCTGCTCCTGCCAGAGGAGTGCGATTCATGTCACCCGG
Source organism: Myxine glutinosa (assembly GCF_964187855.1). NCBI lineage: Eukaryota > Metazoa > Chordata > Myxini > Myxiniformes > Myxinidae > Myxine > Myxine glutinosa. The sequence continues at coordinate 361,161,198 of NC_136261.1, read as the reverse complement.
AGCAATGCACCACGCCAGCTGGATGTCCAAAGTAATATACTGTCTCAAGATCTGGATGTTCAAGGCTCAATTCAAACTGACTCCTGCAGAAAAGAGAGGATTACGTGATGTGTGTGTATTCACAGTACGTGTCTACCTGACAGCCTGGATCTCTGCACCTCAAGCATCAGGTGCTCCTTACAGTGACCTGCTGCTGCTGAAGTCACTGCTTGAATACTCATCAATCCATCCAGCCATCTCAGTCAACATCACGCAAGTTTTCCAATCACGTGTGGTACTTGTCACAGGAACTTGTTAGCTAGGCTTTCTTCGACAGTCGGGTCAGTTCGTCAACCAAGAGACTGATGGCGAGTGCCATGAAGAATGAAGAAGACCAAGATCAGGATCATTCCAAGCGAATCACTGTTGCTCTTGATTCATTCAAGGACAAGAACTTGGAAGATTTCGTCACAGCAAGGTCAATGAAACTTCTGCGAATGATGGAACTTCCAGATGGATTTCTCGCGGTTGATCCGGACTTGTGGGATGACAGACGACTATAAGCAGGCTGCAGAAACAGTCAACTCTCTAAAAGTTGTCAATGACTACGCTGAACGTGGAGTGGCACTTATTCAGGAGTACAGTGGGTTGATAACCCACGATGAAACTCAGCTGCAATTCCTGCTGCAAGTTGTCGAGGACCATCGCAGAATGTACCCTGATAGCAGAAAACATACACTGTCCGGGATGCCATGAAAATAATACATTTGGGGTTTGCTGGACATTGTCAGACTGATACTATGAACTCTGTCAGAAACTGAACAAAGAATTCACTATTAACGTGTTCAAAAATAAATACTGTGGTCAAGTGTGTTGTTTAAAATAAATTAAGATATAGTCTGATATCTATCTATAATTCCAGTAATCTCTGTTTGTACGTTTGTACGTTTGTACGTCTGTTTGTCTGTGACCGCTGTTTCTCGACAACTACCGGTCCGATATACTTGAAACTTGCCAGGTATATTGCTGGGGACCCGAGGATGTGCCTTTTCAAGGTTTGAAATTAATCGGACAAGTACTTACCGAGCTATGGCGATTTAGCCGTTCGCCGTTCGCTTTGGCGTTGCGAATGGACCAAACCATTCATGTAAATAGAGGGGGGGGGGGGGGTTCTGTGGTCGTTCGCTTTGGCTTTGCGAATGGACCAAACCATTCATGTAAATAGAGGGGGGGGTTCTGTGGTCGTTCGCTTTGGCTTTGCGAATGGACCAAACCATTCATGTAAATAGAGGGGGGGGTTCTGTGGTCGTTGCGAATGGACCAAACCATTCACATCGAATCATCGAATCACATCGAATGGACCAAACCGTTCGCTTTGGACCAAACCATTGCATGTAAATAGAGGGGGGGGTTCTGTGGTCGTTGCGAATGGACCAAACCATTCATGTTTTTTTTTTTTTTTTTTTGGCAAGGAACGGGCACCCACGTACGGGCACGTCCTAGCTTATATATAGTACGGGCATGCCCTAGTACTCGTAATTCGTTGAATTTTTATAATTTTCATAATCTTTGAGGCCCGTGAGCTACCCCATAACATAATAATTTAGTGCTCAATCTTTTTATACAGTGTTTCTATATTATATGGAACAGATTAAGGGGGTAAGACTTTCAAAAATAAAAAGTTAGTTTTTTAAAAAATTTTAAGCTCCACCCTAACGCGCCCTGGAAGAAGATTCAGCAGAATATGTTCAGCAGGTGGTGCAACGAACACCTGAAGTGCGTGCACAAACAGGTCAATGACCTGCAGATGGACCTGAGCGACAGCCTCGGCCTAATCGCGCTTCTCGAGGTCCTGAGCCAGAAGAAGATGCCCCGCAAGCACCACGCGCGGCCCGTCATCCGGCAGATGCAGCTCGAGAACGTGTCCGTGGGCTTGGAGTTCATGGAGCGCGAGCACATCAAGTTGGTGTCCATCGATAGCCAAGCCATTGTGGATGGGAATCTGAAACTGATCCTTGGCCTCGTATGGACGTTGATTCTCCATTACTCTCTCCGTGCCCGTGTGGGAGGATAAGGAGGAAACGTCCAAGAAGCAAACCCCGAAACAGCGTCTGTTAAGATGGATCCAGAACAAGCTTCCGGATATCCCGGTGCGCAATTTCAGCAAGGACTGGCAGAATGGCCGAACGCTGGGTGCTCTCGTGAACAGTTGTGCCCCAGGCCTCTGCCCCGATATGACTGCCAGACCACGAAGGAAGTAGAGGGTTTGGAATGTGACAAGCACTAATCGATTCGATTTTGGTGAAGATCTGAATTACAGATTCAGAGACAATAATTATTTCATTTTTAAGTGATTCTTCATTGAGAGATTGGGCCAAAAGCGATATATAACATGATATTTTTAAATGTTATGGACGAGTTTTGACTAAACTTGGTGGAGGAGTTGGTTTGGTGACAAGAACAAGCCGATTAGGTTTTGGTTCAGGTCGGAATCCAGATGCAGCTTATCATTGGGATACAAAAACTGTTCACCTGGCGGAGGTATGCACTCTACCAAGTACCGTTCTAGTTCTGTTTTTGTGCGATCTGCTTTCGTTATATGACCAGTCACTTCCACATGAATATCCGCATATAAAAATAACGTCCATCAACCTAGTGTTGGAATTCCAGCCTGTTGGTTCGATCTATGAATTTTAAGCTTGACGAGAAACTTTTTTTTCAAACTCAAAAAGCATTACAAATGATGTAATTTTGATAATTCGTCTTCTTCAAACTCGAAAAGCATGACAAAGTCATGATTCTTCTTCTTCCAAAGAAACATGAACATTGGCAACATACACTGCCCAGATCTTCTTCAAACTCATGAGAATCTATTTATTTCAATTCAGAAAACATTACGGAGAAACAATTGCTTAAGTCTTCTTCTTCTTCAAATGTGCGTTTCATTCAAAGATAACTTTTAACTCGAGTTTCGTAGTAGTCGTAGTTTAATATATTCTATTCAAAACAAATACGACATTCACACATAGATTTTAAAATTAATCACAACTATTCCACTCTCCACCTCCTCCCTTCCGATGTTGGTACCTTGACTACTCGGATAGCTCATGATACCGAAATGTTTGTTGTATTTATTGAATATTTCATTTTCTATCAGAATTCTTCTTTTTTTATGTGACATTTACGCCAGGTGAATCCAATAGGTAAACAACACAAACCTTCGGATAATGAAACAAGGAACATCAAAGGGAATTTGAATGTAATTACTCATATCGATCAGATATTAGTCGGGATCTCTCAAACTCTTTTCTATTAACAAGCAATATTAATCGATATATTTGTAGATACAATATATTTAGTATCAGAAGTGTGAGTTAACCTTTGGCGTCAGAAGTGGATCCCGGTTAGGGAAAATCAAACCGACATCATTCATCTTGGAAACAAGTAGAAGTGGATGAAATCAATGGACCTGAGAGTGATCAGTAAAAACAAATCCTTGTCAATCAATCGCAGGGACAAAAATGTGAAGATATATTCTATCAATCACAGGTACAACCAATGTGAAGTTCTATTGTATCGATCACAGGTACAACCAAGGTGCAGATCTATTGTATCGATCACTGGTACAACCAATGTGCAGATCTAATGTATCAATCACAGATACAACAAATGTGAAGATCTAATGTATCGATCACAGGTACAACTAGATGGTATTCATAGAATACTTACCCTGCACAGTCAACGCGGTGTGAGCCAACTCTTCTATTTTTGAACGTTTTTTTTTTTGATCCAATATGGCTGCCAGACCACGTGAGCGATGACATCATATATATTCTCTAAATAATTGTTGCATAGATCATGCTCAATAAATTTCAAACTGATCAGACGAAGCGTTGTCCCTGTCGAATTACGACGTCATAATTATGGCACCTATGACATCGTTAACACCTTTTCCCCATACTGAGTTATTTACAATGAGCCACGTTTCAATTTTCCATAGAGCGGTTTTGTAGATAGACGTGTAACTTTTTCGGTTTTTCCAAGATGGCACCTGTAACATGACCTACGACGTCATGATTATCATTAAAATATTCTAAAGGAGGAGGCACTTCTATGGTGAAAATTGTGTCCATCAGACCAACAGTTGCTGAAAAAAAAATTATGACCAGATGGATAAGTGTTGTATTTGTCGAATTATGACGTCATAACGAAGACGATGACATCATTAGCATATCTTATTCCCCATGGGGAGTCAGTGGCAATGAACCAGGTCTCAATTTTTTCCATGGAGTTGTTTCAAAGATAGTGTGACGTTTCAAAGATCATGAATCGATAAGCGGTGTACGGTACTGATAACCACCGGAGCAAGGAATTAGCCTCGGTTTCTTCATACAGTAGTATAGCAAATTCCAAATGGTCATTTTGTAGACCGATATGCTGAACACATCTGTGAAGTTCCCCTCGATAGGATCAAAAATGAGGGAGGAGCTAGGTTTTAAAATTTTATTCTGAAAAACGTCATAACTCCAAAACCATGTGACGCATGATGTCATGCTCGCCGACCTTTTATTTGTCATGGGTATGTGATTCTGCCTGCAAAGTTTTGCTTCCATCTGTTCAGTCGTTTTGGAGAAAATTAGATTTTAGTGGTTTTTTCAGACTTTTCACAAAACAATATGGCGGCCAAACCACGTGACCTACGTCATTATAATTTTATTTCTGCATCAATTTATACCGAGAAGATGCTCAAGAAATTTCATCCTGATCGGATAAAGCTATTTATTTTTTTACTTGTCGAATAATGACGTCATAACGGCGACACCTATGACATCATTCACAAATGTTATTCCGCATGGAGAGTTGTTTGCAATGAGACCTGTCCCAATTATTTCTGTGCAGCAGTTTGATATCGGTGCAAAGTTTTTTGGTTTTTCCAAGATGGTGCCCATACCACGTGACCTGTGACGTCATAATATTCACTAAAATATTCTACAGGAGGAGGCCCTCCTATGGTGAAAATTTCATAGCAATCGGACCAACGGTTGCCGAAAAAATTATTTTTTTAAATGCTGACATGGCACACACTGTACTTTACTGAAATGCAATCACGCACGTGCGTACCCGAATGCTTCACCCTGCCTTTAGATTCGCGAGCGCAGGGTAACAACTTATAAAAGGTGGCAAAAATATTGTCGACCATTTTAGGATTTCTGTGTGGAATAAGCGAAGATTTAGTAATTCTCAGCTTTTTTTGTTTTGTTCCAATCCAAACCAAGGAAATACATATGTGGATACCAAAATATTTTTTAATTTCAACAATTTTCTGGAAGAAATGGTGCATTATTTGAAAAAAGTGCGAGGTGCCAATATTTTTGGCCACGACTAATATTTTTGCAACATGTTATTGAGAAACAGATCATTGGTAATGAGCAGGTGATGCACCTCACCAAGCAGTTTTCAATATTCAGCAAAATAGCCACAGAAAAAGAAAAACAGGATATCTCCTAAGTGACACAGGTAAATATTATTGGATGTCCTATGATGTGAATGGCAAGTTGGATCTTGGAGACGGCATGAAGCTGGAAGGTGTGAAAACATTTTGCTACCTGCGAGAAATGTTGAATGGAGAAGGTGGATCAGACTCGGCAACAGTTGCTAGAGTGAGATGTGCATGGAAGAAGTTTCGGGAACTGAGTGGGTTGCTGACGAGGAGGGGAGTGTCGTTGAAGCTGAAGGGAAAGGTGTATGCTGCATGTGTGAGAAGTGTTATGATTTATGGGAGCAAGACATGGGTAATGAACGTAGAGCAGCAACGAAGGCTGGAAAGGGTGGAAATGCGAATGGTTCGGTGGATGTGTGGAGTATCGTTCAGAGAGAGGAAGACAAATGATGAATTGTGAAAGTTGATGGGAATAGAGCCTGTGATGGATGCTGTGAAGAGAAACAGGTTGAGATGGTTTGTTCATGTGTTGAGGATGAAAGTGACTGGTTGAGAAGAGTGATGGAAATGAATGTAGAAGGAAGTAGAGGACGGGGAAGACCGAGAAAGACTTGGCTAAAGGTGGTGGAAGAAGAAATGCGGGCAAGGGGGTTAACAAGGGGAGATGCAGAAAATAGGGAAAAATGAGAAGATCGCCATGGGGCAGGGCTAACTCCCACTCTCGCAGGGAAAATTGCCTTAAAATGCCTATTGTGTTGTACAACTATTGTATATAACTATTGTATTGCCTATTGTATATATAACTCACAACTGGTAGTGGTAACTCACAACGGTTAAGGTAGGGTATAAAGTGATGCACATCCTTCCGTGTCATGCCGATAGCTGCAGCCACATACACATAGCCACACGGGTCGCGTGAGCAATAACCTCCGAATCGTTCAACCTTTCCTCAACAGATGAAATCGCCAGTGAAGTTGAGCACGACGAGCTTGTGTGAAGCACATATGGGAAAATACCTTCTCTGAGAAGAACCCCAAAACGAGGAAACCCGCCATTCAGGAGGCCTCACCATACTCCCGAAACGTCTTGTGAAGTATCTCACCCAAGCATGTCACCCCAGATTCACCCAGTATGTGCTCCAGGTGGACAACGGCATCTGTTTCAAAAGATGGTAAAATCCTTCTGAATCATTGACCATCTCAGTTCGGGTATAATGAAAAAAAATGGACTTGTCTATGAAAAAGTATCGAACAAATCTACACTGAACAAAATTATAAACGCAACATCCGACATTTTGAAATAATTTATTAACGTTCCAGCAAAATATCACCTCTATTTTTCTGTGTGTACAAAAGGTTGACGAGTCTTGAATTTGAGTGCGTAAGGGAGTTTAAACGTTTTAAATGTTGGGGCACTCCCGTTATGAGATATTTCTCCCACCAGGCAGGTGTGGCATGCAATGTCGCGTTTCAAAGAGCGTGAGCATTACTCAGACACTCCTTGTACTGGGGACAATAAAAGGCCACCCAAAAATGACAAGATTTGTCAGACGTCAATGCCACAGATGCCACAATTCATGAGGGAGGCCGCCATTGCCATGCTGAATGCTGGGACGTCCGTCAGCTGTTGCTGCACAGTGCAATGTGCATTTCTCCACCATCAACCGCTTGCAGGGCCGTTTCAGACAGTTTGGCGCGAAAGCCAATCAACCACATGCCCGCAGACCACGTGTTACCACACCAGCTCAGGATCGGTACATCCGGCTCCTCCACCTACATGATCGTCTGCGCCCAGCGACAGACAGCACAAGAGACGGTTGGTCTGAATAACCGACGAATCACAGGACAGACCGTACAAAACCGTCAGAGAAATCAATCTCCACGCCCGTCGTCCTCACCAGGGTCTTGACCTGACAGATGTTCGCCGTCATGTGGACGAACGCACTACAGTGGACGAACGCACTACAGTGGACGAACGCACGTTTTCGATGGCCCTTGGCACGCTGGAGAAGAGTCCTCTTCACGTACGAATCCGTAACGGATTTATCAATAGAACCTGATTTATCAATAGAACCGTCACGTTCATAAATTATTTCTAAATGTCGGATGTTGCGTTTATAATTTTGTTCAGTATAATTGTCTGAGAAACCAAATACTTTATTAAATAAATATCCTGTGAATAATGACCAATTTGAGCATACAGGTCTTCAAATCATTTTAGCCATTTTTAAACTGGTTAAAAACATGAATTATATTGAATATAGCCGACAGTATTGAAAAATAACATTACCCGTTTTAAACATTAACCATCTCATTCAGAAATAAAAATTGTTTCAAAAAGAAATACAACAAAAGGAAAAGTTAATAGGGACGGGGGGGGGGTGGGGGGGGGGGGACGAACAGAAGGAGGAGGAACAGGAGGAGGAGGAGGAGGAGGAGGAGGAGGAACAGGAGGAGGAGGAACAGGAGGAGGAGGAACAGGAGGAGGAGGAACAGGAGGAGGGGGAACAGGAGGAGGGGGAACAGGAGGAGGGGGAACAGGAGGAGGAGGAACAGGAGGAGGAGGAACAGGAGAAGGAACATCCATGAATTGGGGGGGGGGGGTGGGGACCGTTGCCATAACTGGGACGGGGGGGGTGGGGGGGATGGGAGGCAGACGTTGCTGGTACTGGACAAGGGGGGAAGCGCCCATGGCCGTGAGGGAGGAATAGGGCGGTTGTCGAGGGACTAGGGGGGGAGGGGGGTTGGTGCCAATGGCCGGGACTGGGGGTTGCACCAATGGCCGGGACTGCGGGGGGGGGGGGGGGGGTTGCGCCAATGGCCGGGACTGGGAAGGGAGGGGGGGAAGCGGCCCTGGCCGGGAATGGGGGGGAGGCGACCGTGGCCAGGACTAGGGGAGGGGGCGGTTGAGTGGGACTGGGGGGGGGGGGGGTTGCGCCTATGGCCGGGACTGGGGGGGGGGGGGGAGGCAGCCGTGGCCGGAACTGGGAAGGGAGGGGGGAAGCGGCCCCTGGCCCGGGAATGGGGGGGGGGGGGGAGGCGACCGTGGCCGGGACTGGGGGGAGGGGGCGGTTGAGGACTGGGGGGAGGGGGGTTGGCGCCTACTGCCGGGACTGGGGGGAGGGGGGCGGAGGCAGCCGGAACTGGGGAGGGGAGAAGCGAGGTGGCCCTGGCCGGGGAATGGGGAGGTGAGGCGACCCACGGCCAGGACTGGGGGGGGGGGGGGGGGGGGAGGCTGCCGTGGCCGGAAATGGGGGAGGAGGCGGCCATGGCCCAAAATGGGGGGGGGGAGGGGGCCGTGGCCGGGAATGGGGGAGGGAGGCGGCCGTTGCCGGGAATGGGGGAGCGAGGCGGTCGTGGCCGGGACTGGGGGGGGGAGGGGAAGGGAGTTGGAATCGACTGCATAAAATGTTGCTATGTTCGAATAAAATGCTTTTCAGAGAATGTTGAGGGACAGGAATGAGATCAGCTTCATTTAATTAACGGACACAATTATTATTCTATTCCCGCGTTCTTGTCGATTGGCCTGAGGGAAATTTTGGCCCAAACTTTCACGAACCGACTAAGCCAAGTCCTTCACGAATACACTTACACATTAATAATGTATCGGAACTATAGTTTGTAGATGAGAGCTTTGTCAAACACGAGGAAACACAAAATGGTGGAAGAAAACAAATAATGGTTTCACGCCCATACGAAAAAACAAAAAAAAACACAAGGAACTCACCTCAGGCTCATGCTCTTCAAAGGAAAAATGTTGATAAAACAAGTTAATTCTCACACAAATTTCACTGTTTGGAACTCTGGAGGTAAACGCAAGTTGAAGACCGTGATTCTCGGTAGTCGGTGTACAAAGACCGCTGGGCGCCGGCAAGGGATCACGTGATAAAGTGCTGTCGAAACCACACCTCCAACCCGCCCTATAAATAAATAAATAAATAAATAATGAAGGATTAATTGAATGAATAATTTATTTAGAATTTCATTTAGCGATATCATCTTCTCGACAAGTTTTATGTCAGCGAAGAATGAAATATTACAGAAATAAATTCAGTTTTATGAAATTAAAAATACAATGTGATGTAGTTTTGAAATTACAATCGAATACTATGCAAAGGGAGAGTTATCAAATTTTATTCATAATTTACAAGGCTATTTGATCGTTAAAAATAACTTTGCTGTAAATTGAGGGAAAAAGTACAAGTTACACGCACGCATCACAATTCACATCACCTCAGAATTGAATGACTGACTGAATAATACGACTACAATGAATTACCATGAAGACATCGGTAAGATTTACTTGATAAGGTGAGATGTTTACTCTTGTGTCTGGAGACAGGTGTTGGAATGGAATTGTTAAAACCGTTGTTCTGCTGAGCTTTTGTTTCGTTGGAAGAAGCACTTTGCAGATTATCCCAAGAAGATAAGTTGAAACAGTGTAAGGAAGGATCTGTTTCACGAATCGCGTCATGAAACCGTGCAAATAATGTCATATTAAAGCGCGGCGTTACGCGCGCTGCTTGTGAGCAAGGAGGAAGCGGACAAGCGGTAACATATAAACGTCTTTATTGTAAGAGCTCACTGTAACACTGTACCGCTCCGCCCTCCGGGCTGGGCGCCCTGTGTATATCATGAGGCCACGCCTACCCCTCGGGCGTGGCCACCGCCCACTTGGTGCGCGGAATGATGTCACCACGCCAGTGGGCTTTTGTGTCCGCCACACGCGCCCCCCCAGAATTCCCGCGCACCTGGAGGGCCAGTTTGCGGGGCAGACGAATGACCCGGCCGAAGCGCCCCCTGGCGATCGGCGGCGTCCGGGGTGCAGGACCGGGGGGCGGCGGGGCTGGGCGGTGCCGGGGGTCCGCCCGCAGGAGGGCGGCCCCGACGTGGGGGTCGGGCCACTGGCGGTGGATGGTCCACATCGAGGTGGGCCGGCTTGAGGCGGTCTACCGAAACGCGGTCAGGAGTACCGCCGATGTCCAGGGTGAAGTGCTTCGCCCCGGTCTCCAGCACGCGGAAAGGCCCGTCGTACGAGGGCCGCAGTGGTGTCCGATGGGCATCGTGGCGGACGAAGACGTACTCCGCCGTGCGAAGCTCCGGGGCGACGTGCGTCGGTGGGTGCCCGTGGCATGCCGTTGGCACCGGGGCGAACCTCTGGGCGGTCTCTTGCAGAGCGGAGTGCTGCTGTGCCGCGGACCATGGTGCCGTGGAGTCGGGGAGGAACTCGCCCGGCACCCGCAGCGGTTGCCCGAAGACCAACTCCGCCGCGGATGCGCGCAGGTCCTCCTTGGGCGCCGTCCGGAGGTAACGGCGCCCGGAGAAGGTGTCCGTTATGAACAGCAGGCTGCTCGAACGGCCGGCGCTCATCGCCACTATTGAGCGCCGGCCCGGGCGTTTCCCGACCCGTTGAAGGAGCACGGCGGATGACACCGCCAAGCTTCGTGCCCGAACTTGGCGTGGAACCAGCACCAGGTGGTGGAGCTGGAGGAGCGCGGCTGTCTCCGCCAGGCCGGTGGAGTTGGCGGGTTTCCCCGCAGTGGCGGTTTTCGCCGCGGCGGTGGGCGGGGCGTGGCGGCGTTCACGAGGTGCGTATCAGCATGCTGCGTATGCTGTAGAAGCTGATGCTGTGGAACATGCTGCTGAACATCAGCCTCGAGGGCCGTGACGGCCACGCCGACGCTCGCCCACGTGTCCGAAGCGGCGATGTACTTGTCCGCCTCGGCCGCCAATGCTCGGGGTTCCGTTAGCCCAGTCCCGGCCAACGCGAGGCGAACCTGCGCTGGAAGTTGGCGACGGAAAAGCGCCCGGAATAGCGAACCGGGGGCTTCGTCGCCCAACAGTGACAGCATATGGTCCATTCGGACCGACGGGCACGTCTCACCGAGCTCGGGGAGATCCAGGAGGCGGTCGGCCCGTGCGTCGTCCGTGAGGCCGAACGTGGCTAGGAGTAGCCGCTTGAGTGCCTCGTACTTGTGGCCTTTCGGTGGGTGGCGAAGGACGGACACAACTCGAGCGGCCGTGCCGGGCCCGAGGGAGGCGACGACGTGGCAATAGCGCGTGTCATCGCCGGTGAGGCGCCGAAGCTGAAATTGGGCTTCGGCCTGGACGAACCAGACTTTGGCCTGAGCCTCCCAAAATTCCGGAAGTTTGACGAAGTCGGCCATGGCGATGGCGTCGCGTGTGGAAGGATCGCTCCGGCAGATCCAACGTCGAGGGTCACCAGTAAAGCGCGGCGTTACGCGCGCTGCTTGTGAGCAAGGAGGAAGCGGACAAGCGGTAACATATAAACGTCTTTATTGTAAGAGCTCACTGTAACACTGTACCGCTCCGGGCTGGGCGCCCGGTGTATATCATGAGGCCACGCCTACCCCTCGGGCGTGGCCACCGCCCACTTGGTGCGCGGAATGATGTCACCATGCCAGTGGGCTTTTGTGTCCGCCACAATATACCGTATATATATATATATATATATATGTATATGTATATACATGTATATATATATATATATATATATATATATATATATATATATATATATATATATGTATATGTATATGTATATATATATGTATAATTGTATATGTATATATATATATATATATATATATGTATATATATATATGTATATACAGTATATATATATATATATGTATGTATATATATATATATATATGTATATGTATATATATATATATATATATATATATATATATGTATATATATATATATATGTATATATATATGTATATATATATTGTCGCGATCCCGGCTGTGAAATGGTTCCCAGCACGGAATACGGACGTTAATGTCCGGGCTTCAAGTAGTCCACGGAGTGGACAGAGAGAACTCAATAAACACAATTGTGTTTTAATCGGCCTTCTAGGGGTAAGGCACGATGCTTTATTGGCTCGATCACAAAAACCATAAATGGTAACAGAATGGAATACACTGCACAAAGCCTGCAGGAACTGTCGGCCCCAGAAGCTCCAAACAGGACGCAGGCAAGATCACTCGCGGTTCCAATCGACGATCTCCGGGACTCGGAGGGTAACAGAGTGGAATACACCGCACAAGGCCTGCAGGAACTGTCGGCCCCAGAAGCTCCAAACAGGACGCAGGCAAGATCACTCGCGGTTCCAATCGACGATCCGGGAATCACTCGTTCTCTTCCGGAGTTACTCACTCGTAAAATACAGAACGGTAAACGATCAGCCCAACGCGGCTGTCGTGAAGATTCAGGGAAATCCCTTTATCTATTTCCCACTCGGGGCCTTCCAGTCGCGTCCGTTGCATAAGATGGCGACCGCGCTCTCTGACCCTCCACCAATCACGTGCCGAATCGCCTCCCGATCGCGTGAGGCTCCAAGGAGGCCACGTCACGCGGTGGGCGGGGCACCAAATCTGGGTGAGAACAGGTGGTTTCACCGGTGGTTTCTCACAGTCCTCCCCCCCTAAGTAAAAACCCCGTCGAATAGACGGCGTTTTTAAAACCAGTATTTGTAGTAGGTGCAAATCACATGGCAAGATGATGGCGGTAATCGCTAACAGGCAATTAACGCAATTAACAATTATTAACACTTATTAACAACAATAACGCAACAACGCAACAATACAACGCAACGCAATAGCGCAACAATAACGCATTAACAGGTTAACAATGAACCAGTTTGGTTTTTTTTTTTTTTCACACACAATTTTAACACCATACACCACATTAATATCTACCCTACAAGAGTTACACTTCACACAAAGCACAATAGAGAGGCAAGGGGGCCAAACTCAAGTTGGGGGAAGCGTTGACAGGAAGGACACGGGCCGAGACCTAGAGCGGCGGGTACTCCTCCGGTGTCGAGAACAACAGTCATATGCGTAATGACCCCTTTCACCGCACTGGTAACATCGATCGTTCGGGTCGAAAGGCCTGCGGACCAAAGGGCGTCTGAAACGAGGCCGCCGCGACATGCCATTCGACATCTCGACGCACACACGCGATCCGCAAATTAACCTTCCATCAAGGGCTCTGACCGAATCTTCAGCATCTCGTGGCTCTTCAAACTCAACAACTGCAAATCCAGGTGGGTTTCGAGCAACCCATACGTTGCGGAGTGGTCCGTAATGTTCGAAGACCCTCCCTAGCTCGGCTTTCGCTGCTCCATTGCCCAGGTTTCCCACATATACCTTGGCATTAGCGTTCCTGCTGAATCGCGACATGGCGGGAGCGGTCCCTGAGGAGCACGGCACCTGAGGGTGGCTTGACGGGAGGCTCGGGTGGACTTCAGCTGACGCAACGTCACCGTCGGGAACTGGAGTCGAGGCGCTAGGCTCCTCGGGCCAGAGTGAAGATATGTCTGACTCCGCCACTCTCTCCGCCTGTTTACTCTGGGATCTAGTGACCCCCCCACAGGTCAGAGTCAATGACTCCTCCCTGGCCATGGCATCATTGCCAATCAGCAAGGAGACCCCGGGTATCGGGTAGTAGGGTACCACCACACAGGTCACTGGACCCTTAAAAATGTCACTCCGGACCTCGAGGAGGGCAAGGGGATACCGGCCAAGAACCCGGTCAATGCCCCGAAGGAGGGTATACTCGCCGGTATAACGCATCTGAGAGGCCGGAACTACCCCCGCCCGGAGAACACACCGTGTCGCCCCAGTATCCCGAAGGTATTGGGCCTCAAACTTCAGCATCGAATCAGGGCCACCCACTAAGGCTGTCCCTGAATAATCCTGGTACAGTGGATGAATGGAATTAGCCTCGGTGGCAGTGACCTCGGTCACCGATGCCACCGTCGTGTGCGAGGGCCCGGCGGATGAGCTCCACTGATCTCCCTCCGACTTAACAGGAGGGTTGCCTCGGTAGGCCGGACTAGCGGGATTAGAGAAGCAGCGGTTTTCACCGTGCCCCACGCGTTTGCAGAAATCGCACCAGGGCCCTGCCCTGGTCTGCGGCTCGCGACCGCCACCAGTGGAGGGCATCGGAGAACCCCTCCCCTCGATCCAGCCGCCGGGCAGACGGGGGGCGGTCTTGATCGCAGACTCCTCCGTCTTACGACGCGACTGCGTGACTTGCAGCATTTGCACGCCAAAACATGTTTATCAATAAGGTTGACGCAGTCTGCCAAGGAAACAGTGTCTTTGTCGACAAGAAACAATGCTAAGTCAGGCGGAAGCTGTTGATCGATACGGTAACGCACCAGGAGTTCCGCAACCACTTGAGGTAACTCCACCTTGCTCCCCTTGAACCATCTCTGCAGCTGTTCCAACAAGGCCCGCGAATGTTCCTCATAGGTTTGACTGGACTGACGAGTCCAGCTGAAAAAATTTCTCCTATAAATACACGCGGACACCGCATAGGCGTTCAAAATCTCGGCCTTCAATGCCCTGTATTTGTTTGCGTCCTCGGTTGCCATCCTCGCATATACCTCCCTCGCCTTCTCAGATAGATGGCTCACAAGATGGCCGACCCACAAGCTCTCATCAATGCCACCGGCAGCCAACAACTTCTCCGCCATCTCCAGATACGCTTCTGGCTTCGTGTCTCCCGTCCAGTCCGGCAAACGAACATGAACAGTTTCCGGGACTCTTGCAGCAGACCCCTCTGCCCGCGGTCGTTCAGTCAACATTCGCAACTCATGCTCTCTGACGTGTTCAGCTTCTGCTGCTGCCTCTGCTGCTGCCGCACGCTCTCTCTCTCTCTCACGCTCTCTCTCTGCTGCCGCATGCTCTCTCTCTGCTGCCGCAGCACGCTCTGCCTCTGCTGCTGCCGCACGCTCTCTCTCTCTCTCACGCTCTCTCTCTGCTGCCGCATGCTCTCTCTCTGCTGCCGCAGCACGCTCTCTCTCTCTCTCACGCTCTCTCTCTGCTGCCGCATGCTCTCTCTCTGCTGCTGCACGCTCTCCCTCTGCTGCCGCAGCACGCTCTGCCTCTGCCCTGTCATTCTCCCTGTTATACATGTCAAGTTGTTGAACCGGAGTCAGCCCGGTCCAGAAGGGCGAACGCATGCATTTAGTCATGATGGAATCGCTTCCTAACATCTCGGGTTGAGTGACCGGGTCAAGGCTGCTTGCGTCGCTCACATCGCCACCCACGTGACTGTCAACATGATCAGGTTGAACTCTCACTTCTCTGGTCGACATAGCTTGGCTACGAGTTATCATAAGACAAGGCACAAAACACAACGCTCAAACACAACGCTCTGTTGGGGAAATACGACACGAACTACACAATATCACCCGCACATCAAATTGCCAATGAGAAAAATACCACGTACAAATACTCACGTTTTTTTTTTTTGTCGGTTGTTTGGAGGGATCCGAGGCTCACTTATTCTGCAGTGAAAGCACCACCCAAGACAGCGTCCTACGGCGAGAAAGTTCCTCCAAGACGGCGTCCGCTGGTGAGAAGATGCAGAGAAGATGCAGATGCCGAATTCCCGTCTCAATTCAAATGTCTCTCACTTGAAGGATCCCGGACGAGCCCCCATTTGTCGCGATCCCGGCTGTGAAATGGTTCCCAGCACGGAATACGGACGTTAATGTCCGGGCTTCAAGTAGTCCACGGAGTGGACAGAGAGAACTCAATAAACACAATTGTGTTTTAATCGGCCTTCTAGGGGTAAGGCACGATGCTTTATTGGCTCGATCACAAAAACCATAAATGGTAACAGAATGGAATACACTGCACAAAGCCTGCAGGAACTGTCGGCCCCAGAAGCTCCAAACAGGACGCAGGCAAGATCACTCGCGGTTCCAATCGACGATCTCCGGGACTCGGAGGGTAACAGAGTGGAATACACCGCACAAGGCCTGCAGGAACTGTCGGCCCCAGAAGCTCCAAACAGGACGCAGGCAAGATCACTCGCGGTTCCAATCGACGATCCGGGAATCACTCGTTCTCTTCCGGAGTTACTCACTCGTAAAATACAGAACGGTAAACGATCAGCCCAACGCGGCTGTCGTGAAGATTCAGGGAAATCCCTTTATCTATTTCCCACTCGGGGCCTTCCAGTCGCGTCCGTTGCATAAGATGGCGACCGCGCTCTCTGACCCTCCACCAATCACGTGCCGAATCGCCTCCCGATCGCGTGAGGCTCCAAGGAGGCCACGTCACGCGGTGGGCGGGGCACCAAATCTGGGTGAGAACAGGTGGTTTCACCGGTGGTTTCTCACAATATATATATATATTGTTATGAATTTGGTAATGCAACATCTAGAGCTAGGTAGATCTGAATAGGTAGGTATCCGGCTGTCGTGACAGGGACTCTACATGTAATAAGTTATTGATGTTCAGGCGGTTGTCGGGGTAAGATGTATGAGTGTGGATCTACCTGGAGATTCGAGTGTTAAATAGTGAGGGATTAAAGGTAACGCCCCTGTGAGTATCACCTAGTAATCAAACCTTTGTCCTTTATGGCACTGCAAACCACATAAACATTAGTTAGGTCCTTAGTGCAACATTAAATAATTCCCTTTCCCTGACATTGACTTCGTAATAAATGGGCACCACCAGGCCAAGAACACCGCCACAATACACCGCCACCGTTTACACCTCCAAGGCCTACAAACCTCGCCTGCGCACCTCAAAGGCCTACCAACCTCGCTGGCACGTGTTACACCAGGACCGCGGGGTCACGGACGGGAGATGTCAGGAGTCGCATGCCGCAGAGGGCGTGACCTGGGCGAGTTGGGAGGCTATGATTGGCTGAGGAGCGCGCCAATGTGACGTCATCGGCCACCAATATAGGCGACGGTCGGACGCCATTTCGGCAGTTCGAGTGGAGTCCAGAGTTGAGAGAGTTGAGTCGCAGAGTTCGTTGTTACAGTTCCGTACCAGAGTTCGTGGCAGTTGGCACAGGACACGGTTCGTTGCACAGTTCGTCGGAGTTGGCACAGGACACGGTTCGTTGAACATTCGTGACCACAGCTCGTTGCAGTTGGCAGTTGGCACTTGGTTTTGGTTGCTTCGTGCAGCCCTGCGGTGGACCGTTGGAGCAAAGGAGCTCGTGGTGTGTGTGGGCCGTTGGACCGACGAGGCCTGGTGGCGCTTGGAGGCGGACGCAGAGGGCCGTGGAACTTGGAGCGAGGTGTGCGATCGGGCCGAAAGGAGCGGTGTTGGACGGCAGCCACAAAGACGACGAAAGACCAGATAAGCCCGAATCCGCGTACATTTTGAACGACGTGACGTGTTCTTTTCGTAATTAATCTCCCTCGTTTTGTGTTTGATATCAGTCGTGTGGGGACGTCCCGATTTAGTTATTAGTATTACCGGCGCGTGTTTTTTTTCACTGTTATTACTTTTCAATAATAAATCCTTATATTATTTTCTGTACATATTTGAACGCAGTTTCCTGGGTGTTTCATTTTAATAGATAAGGCTGTGGAGCTCGTTGCGTCTGGCCTCCCGCGCGTTTAACTTTGTGTTGAGCTTGAATCCGCCATTGAGTTTTCGCCTCGGGAGTGTAAAGTCTCGCAATCGGTCATCCGTGTTACCCTACGGTGTTCACCAAGGGTAGTCACGCGACAAGTGGTGTCAGGAGTGGGATTTGAACCCGTCGGACAAATTTTTTTGTCCGCGGCGAGACATCGACACGGTCGGACAAATTTTTTTGTCCGCGGGGAGACATCGACACGGTCGGGCGTACATTGCGCCCGACGTTCGAACGCAAAATTTTTATAGTCGAGGCGGAGAAATTTAATAATCAATCGGGCAAACGGAGCGCGATATCGTGTCTTCGTCAAATTTAAATTGTTTCAGGAATTATTAAAATAAATACGCGCGCGGGAAACAATCTTCCGGAAAGCGGATGTCGGAAATTGATGAGATGGAAGTACGCAGCGAGGCCTCCGTCAGCGTCGGGAGTGAGCCGGAAATAGGGGAATTAGATGCAGAGGTGAGCCTTGGAACCTCCCTCGTCCCGAGCACCAACTTATCCCCCTCCCCCACCGGGGAGTCGGGAGTAGTAGGAACGGCCCCGACAACCGACCAGATGTTGGGTCAATTGCTTCGAAAAATGGAGTCCCAGGGGAAGGAATGTAGGGAAGGAATGAAGGGAATGAGTGATCGATTGGAGGAACAAATTGAAGGGATGGAAAAGAACAGTGAGCGATTGGGAAAGCAGATGGGAGACATGTACGCACAGAGAGAGCGAGCCAGTCGGGAATTGAATGAACAAATGAAGTCACAGGGGAAGGAATGGAGGGAAGGAATGAAGGGAATGAGTGATCGATTGGAGGGACACATTGAAGGAATGGGAAATAAAATTGATGGGTTAAAAGGGGAACTGAATGCCCGGAGTGAAAAATTGGGGGCACAGGAGAAGCCAAAGGTGGCAAAAATTGAATCGGAACGGGGGGAAGCTAGATTGGGAACAGGAGAGAGTACGGCCCATGCAGATGTGCACGGGGCTCAGGAGCCGGGAATGGCAAAATTGGGAATTGCACAGGGAATGGCAATTGAAGTAAATGGGGAGACCGCAGGTCCACAGGTGGATGGGGAATGTCCACAGGTGGATGGGGAATGTCCACAGGTGGATGGGGAATGTCCACAGGTGGATGGGGAATGTGTACAGGTAGAGGGGGAATGCCTGCAGGTAAACGTGGAGAGTCCACAGGTGAGCGGGGAAGGAAATTTGGAATGTGAGAGTTGTAATGGGGAATGTTTCCCACATTCTGGCCTGGTTGTTTATCGGGACCGTGTGGATGTCACAACACCCCAACCGGGGGATGAATTTGGAATTCTGCAGCACCAGGGCGGTGGTGCGGAGCAAGAGGGGGTAGAGTTTTTGGGGGTCCATGCGATAGAGCCGGACCGGGTATTTATTGAGGATGATTTGATCCAGCGGCTGGAGACCTGTGACAGTCCCATGGAGGTAGAGCTTGTTCAGGCCCAAAGGAGCCTGGGTGAAGAGGTGAGTTGGTCCGAGGAGGTGGTTGGAATGACCGAGGGGACGCTCACTGTACACTGCTATTTGGAAACAGAGGCTCCAAAATTGGACAACCAGTTGGGGGAGTGTGTTGGCTCCAAGCTGGATTTGGATCTTGGAGGATCGGGAGATAGAGCTTCTGGAGATTTGGTCCCTGTAGGGAATTTGGATCAACTGCAGGGAGGGGCAGAACAACCGGTGGTAGAGGTTGTTCCCTGCAGCTGCGGAATGGCAGTGGGAATGAAAATTTGTAAAATAAAATTACAATGGGAAATTGATTTGGAGCAGCCATGGTTTGGATTGGTCCCCGGGCTGCGGGATCTGGATATGGAGAGGTCATGGGTGATGGCCTCGGGCAAAAGTTGCCCCTTTCAAAATTTGGGTATGCCAGCCAGCTGGGGGGCTGTGATGGCGAGATTTGGACGTGGGGTCCAGCCTTGGGTGTCGAGGTACGACCTGGGTCCCACGGGGGGTCTGGTGGAGTGTGGCGTCCCTTGTCCGTCGGGGCGCCGTCCGAGCTGGTGGCTCGGGCCGGCAGGGTCACCGGACCCTGGTGGGGGTTAAGACCTCCAGAGGGGTCCGAGGTGGTTTCTCAAGTCTGGGTTGGCATTTATTGAGGACCACTAGGGGGAGGTGTTGTGGGTCGCGCTTTGGTGGTGGCACTGCGGACGGCCAACTTGGGACTGATGTGGTGACCACCCGGGCATGCGGCCTGGCACTCTCCTCCAGGGACTCTGGGACAACCAGCATGTGGTGACCTGGCATGGTGGTTGGTCTATGGACGCGGGTCAAACCGAATGGACAGGGATGGAGATAGCCTGCCGGACAACCATTGGGGCATCTGTGGAACGTGATGGTGTGAGTGACCTTCCACAGATGCTCCGTTGTGATTTATGGACTCTCGGGTTGGGAAGAGAGCCATGGGGATGTGAATCGGGAGATGTGTAACGAGCCGAGCATATGGGCCATGCTCGGCTGGCATGTGTATGGCAAAGCATCCTTCTTTGGTGAGGTTAGTAAAATGTGACAAATGTTTGGCATGGGTAATCTGTGGGTTAGATGGAAATTTAAGGGTGGATTTTGAAATGCCATGGTGGACACTGTACAGTGACGCCATTATTGATCCAGGTGTGTAGACCAAAGTGTTGGAGGCTGTGATGAAATTAATAGGGTAGCAAGACACAGCTTTCAACTGGTGGCGGGGGCAACTGTGCTGATATTTGGGACGCGGGATGATGGGGATGTAGTTGTGTAGCCTGAGGGTCAACGTGGTGCTGTGCGTGTCCGAGGTGTGTGGACCATGTCTTCTGGGTGGGTCTCCTGGTGGAGCATGGCTGTTGACTGGACCTTGGTGTGGTCAAGTGTGGGTGAGCACTGGGGGGCTGCAGTTCTGTAGTCGGACTGGGGGATGATGGGGAGGTGCAGGGGACGTGGCTGTAGGGATGCCACGCACTGCGACCGTGCCCCCCAGGGCCGAGGTTGTGTGTGCGGTAGTGTGTGTTGTGGCAGCAAGTGCTCACCACATTGGCCAGCTGGGGCTGCTGCAGCTGTGTTCCTCGCAGGGGGGCCGAAGGATGGATGGTGGGTCGCACCCTTATGGACACTCATGGGCCATGTTGGCGTTTTGACTGCTCACCTTGTCCCGGTGACCCTTGCACGGTAGAGGTGCAGAGCTGTCGTGGCCACAGGTAGTTGTGTAGTGATGATCACCGTTGGATGCGGATCCACATACCTGCCAGTGTAGTGGGGACAAAAGAGAAATTTGGAAGTATTTGGTAGGCCCAATGTGAAATTTTGGGATTGTGAAGGGTGGATGACGCTCTTGGACCTGACCAACCTGCAACTACCTGCACTTGAGGTGAGTGTTTTGAGGAGTACTGTCCCAGGCTTCAGGACTTGCTTTGGAAATTGGGGACATGTAAATTGGAGTTGGGAGGCGGGTGAGAGTGATGACATGGCCGGTGAGGGGATGGAATGGGAGCCACAGTGTCTTGTGGGTGGCGTATGTTTTTGTATTGTGGTTAGGTGTTTTGATGTGGTCGTGAGAGTGGAACCTGGAGAGTGAGTGATGATTATTGGAGATAATGAGGGGCGATAAATTGTGCTTTTTGGAAATGTGCTAATGGAAAGGTGTAAGGATTTAATGATTCGAACTGTGAATGGGATTTCACATTGGCAGGCCATGGCAAGCCTTGTAACACCTTTTACACCATCTATGAATTGTACTGAATTGTGCTGAGTTGTGTGGAGAATTGAATGGCAGCGGGGGAGGAAGTGTGTTTTGGGGACCATGGGTGGGGAAGGTGTGTGTGTCCGCAGGTACAGAGCAAGCTCTGAGGAGCGATGCCTGCGGGCCCCCCTCTGCGGCAATTACCCCTGGCAGCCGGTGGTAACTGGAAATTGGAGCTCGTCGGTGGAGGGTCTGGTTGGGCGCCGCGGGGTGAGGAAGTCCCCCGGTGACCCGTGTTGCTGCGCGAAAGCAGGAGGCAAAGGAGCCTGGTGTGTGTGGAGACCCTCACCGGCGAGGTAACGGCGGAAAGGGGCTGTTGGGCTGTCACGGGGCCAAGAGGTAAAGGGGGGGGGGGGCAATGAATTTGTAAGTCGGTTGACTTGTTTTTGGGACTGCGGGCACCACAGCCTGATGCGCCCCCACCATCTTTTTGTGCGGTACCTCCCCGCTGCCTAGTTGAGGAATGCACACACACGTGAATGACATCAATGCCATGGTCCTGCAGGGGGTGTATTGGGAATAAGTGCTTTGTTGATTTTTGCAATGCCTTGATGACCTATGGAATGAGAATGAGTGGTTAAGGGGTCTGTGTAGCATGAATGTGGGCGAAATCCACCGAGCCGTGTCACTCACCTGTAACATCTGGACAGGGCCCGAGGAAATTTAGGGGGATGCATTGGGGATGGCCCCGCAGGTAAGGTTGAGTCTTGTGGCATCCACCGGGGGACGCGGTCTGTAGACCGGGGTATGTACAAAGGTTAGAGTTTTGAGTTTTGGAAAGATGGTTAAGTTTTGTGGTTAAGTTAGTGTTGTGTGTTGTTGTTTCCTCCCTCCACAGGAACAACGAAGAAGATGTACATACTTGCATGATGGTTAAGGGGTTCAGCATGTTAAGGAAGTGTAGGTAGGTAGTCCGACTCACTTCCCACAGCCCTTCCTGATTTATTTCATAGGTTAATTAAGTGTGTGACAGTAAGTGTTAAGGCTGGAATGGTAGCCCTGCGGTGAACCTTGCAGGAGCTACGGTTCCAGGGGGGGGGCTGTGTTATGAATTTGGTAATGCAACATCTAGAGCTAGGTAGATCTGAATAGGTAGGTATCCGGCTGTCGTGACAGGGACTCTACATGTAATAAGTTATTGATGTTCAGGCGGTTGTCGGGGTAAGATGTATGAGTGTGGATCTACCTGGAGATTCGAGTGTTAAATAGTGAGGGATTAAAGGTAACGCCCCTGTGAGTATCACCTAGTAATCAAACCTTTGTCCTTTATGGCACTGCAAACCACATAAACATTAGTTAGGTCCTTAGTGCAACATTAAATAATTCCCTTTCCCTGACATTGACTTCGTAATAAATGGGCACCACCAGGCCAAGAACACCGCCACAATACACCGCCACCGTTTACACCTCCAAGGCCTACAAACCTCGCCTGCGCACCTCAAAGGCCTACCAACCTCGCTGGCACGTGTTACACCAGGACCGCGGGGTCACGGACGGGAGATGTCAGGAGTCGCATGCTGCAGAGGGCGTGACCTGGGCGAGTTGGGAGGCTATGATTGGCTGAGGAGCGCGCCAATGTGACGTCATCGGCCACCAATATAGGCGACGGTCGGACGCCATTTCGGCAGTTCGAGTGGAGTCCAGAGTTGAGAGAGTTGAGTCACAGAGTTCGTTGTTACAGTTCCGTACCAGAGTTCGTGGCAGTTGGCACAGGACACGGTTCGTTGCACAGTTCGTCGGAGTTGGCACAGGACACGGTTCGTTGGACATTCGTGACCACAGCTCGTTGCAGTTGGCAGTTGGCACTTGGTTTTGGTTGCTTCGTGCAGCCCTGCGGTGGACCGTTGGAGCAAAGGAGCTCGTGGTGTGTGTGGGCCGTTGGACCGACGAGGCCTGGTGGCGCTTGGAGGCGGACGCAGAGGGCCGTGGAACTTGGAGCGAGGTGTGCGATCGGGCCGAAAGGAGCGGTGTTGGACGGCAGCCACAAAGACGACGAAAGACCAGATAAGCCCGAATCCGCGTACATTTTGAACGACGTGACGTGTTCTTTTCGTAATTAATCTCCCTCGTTTTGTGTTTGATATCAGTCGTGTGGGGACGTCCCGATTTAGTTATTAGTATTACCGGCGCGTGTTTTTTTTCACTGTTATTACTTTTCAATAATAAATCCTTATATTATTTTCTGTACATATTTGAACGCAGTTTCCTGGGTGTTTCATTTTAATAGATAAGGCTGTGGAGCTCGT